>NW_021635186.1:0-56201 GCF_004799145.2 Neltuma alba
TCTGGCATAGAAAGAAAGAGAATTATCTGTAAGAATTTAGAAAGCCAGTTCAGGTTAGAACTAGTGATGGAATACTAGCTAAGGTCCAACTAAGGTTATGGATTAGAGGTGAATGCTCTAGGAAAATAAATATTGAGGATCTTTAAAAGGTGAAGTTTGGATCCTCAGTTAGAAAGGTATAGATAAAATGATGATAAGAAATTATATGCTAAGGAAGGTAGCCACTGTGCAAAGATAAAGAGACTTCCCCTCTAGAGAAAAAGGGATAATGGCTTATAAGTTAGATAGAGGCATAAGTCTAAACCCTAGAAGAAAAGGGTCAAGTGGTAACCTAAGTTAGATACAGTTAGTGTAGCCTTGATTTGGTGTTAAGGCAGCACGATCAAAGTAGCTATCTTTGGTTCCTAAATGGATATAAAAAGCTAAGAAGAGCTAAAGATAGCTTTCCACCACCAGTGATTCCTGAAAATAAGGAAAACCAAAAATGCTAATGGCCTAAAGATATGAGCCAGACCCTTCCTTAATTGGTTGAAAGGAAGTAGCTGACTTAGTTAGGGATCACAGTGAGCCTAGGACATAGAAGTCTTTTGGGCAGCGAATAAAGTTACGATGAATGAAGCTAAGCAAGACTAGTAGAGGTTAAGAGAAAGTATGTTTCGTCAAAATAAACCAAGGAAATTGGTGGCAATGAACGAATACTGAAGTGATCACCAGAGGAAGTGGTGACTTTCATTGCAACGAATAAAGATTCTGGTTGTGACGAATAGAGGCAGTGACTCGCAGATGCTGAGGTGGTATCTCAGCAAAACTGGATAGACTATGAGGTCATTGAGAGTAAGACTAATAGAGATCAGAGAGAGAGTAGTGGCCACTATTTAAAAGCATTATATTCCCCCTCAAGAGGAAGAGTAATGATAAGGAGTTGAACAGGATAGTTACGGGTTGAGTCTGTACACCGCTAAGAGGGTGTAGTGGCCACCTAAGCTGGATAAACTCTTAAAGCCTCATTAGAGTTGGGGCACCATGATAAAGTGGCTATCTCAAGTCCCTGAGTAGATAAATAGGAACTTGGAGATAGTGCAATTAAGATAGATAGCCCTAATGGAATTCTTGGGGATTAAGAAGAAGAGAAAGAAATGAGAATGAGACAAATAGCTATGTAGGGAACTAGCATTATGAGGTTGGCATGTTCCCGATAATGTTAAGAGATACTCATTTACTTGAGGTTAGGTTGAGAGGCACCCTTCACAGGGGATATGGTCTTGGCTACGAGCCTTCCTAGAGAAAGTGGGGAGCTAGTCCTCTAAGACAAAATTGCCACCACTCTAGATGGAGCCAAATAACCTATCTGAGCAGGAAAAGGGTAGCAGCTGAGGCAAGGCAAGCAGAGTTGACTTCACCCCAATGGAAGTATGACTAGCCAAGAACAAAGCTAGGGTTCAATGTCCCTAAGCTTAATAGAGAAGGGCAAGCACAAAGAAGAGCACCACATAAGTCCTCTCCCTATGACTTCCAGAACAAGCTATGAACAGGATGAGAGGCTCCCTTTTAAGGGATAAGATGTCTAGATGGCACGTACAGACATAGCAATCAGTAAGAGCTTACACTCCTTGTATTGGAATGCCAGGCATTATGTATGTTAGAGTATGCTCCTACTGAAAGGTGAAATAGTGGAAAGAGAAGTTGCACAAGTCGTCTCCCTGTATCATCCTAAAGTAGCTAAGAACGGTAAGAGTAGCTAGAGGAGCAAGAGAACTCTTAAGGCAGATTGGCTTAGGAACCTAAAGAAGCAGATAAGTTTCCTGGAGAATTGAATGAGGCTTAAGAGAATGATATTAGCTATTGGAATAGTCTTGGGAAATAATCAATCAAGTTACCAACTAAGTGGAGGTGACTTATTTTATTACTCAACCTTGTGGTCAGAATCTTCCAGAGATCTTAAAATGGCTCAAAGTGATGATAGTATTCCAGGTTCACCGTGGATCTTGACAAGGCCTACGGTAGAGCACAGTAGCTCCCGAGGTCACAGTAAACCGAACTTGAGGGAAAGTGGCTAAGCTATAAGAATAAGGGTACAGTACCTCTTTGGGAAGATGAAAACTAGGGATGAGTTTAAGATACAGAAACCTCCTTTAGTGGTAGACCAGTACAGAGAGAGCACCCATGACTTCCTTCCAGATAACCTTATCATTAATTAGGCTAAGCTCAATTTTCTTCCGATTGAAAGAGGAAAGCCAAAGTTGGAAAATTTAGAGTAGTAAGACTGAACAAGATGTATTCAGGCTAGCCCCAAAAACAGGAAGAAACCCTTGTGATACAGTGACAAACTGAGTATTGATGGGCAAATCCTTAAGAAGAGGCTAGATTAGGAATGTAAGCTAGAAAGACTCAACTAAAGGTAGAACAAGAAGGGTCTAAGACAGCAAAGTACCAGGGTTCAAGCCTATTAGTATTAGTGTCTCAGATTCCTGTCAGCACTGTTCAGTTAAGTGTGCTCAAGCAAGAGTAGCCCAAGGAAGGGTAACCCTGGGAAGTAATGTAAGAAAGTGCAAAGGCAAAAAATGTTAGCCATTTTTGGTAAGAGTACACTAAGTCTAGCAAGATACAAGATAAAGTTAAGGTAAGTAAAGATAGGCCGAAGTTGACAAAAAGATTGAGTAAGGCCAATAAAGATGATATCAAAAGCACCTTACCGAATAACTCCAAATAGGATGGCGGAGTCAAGGAAATAGATATGGGAGCTAATAGAAAAGAAATTCATTAGATTTAGCGTATCTCCCTAAGGTGCTTTAGTACTCTTCATTAAGAAGAAGGATGGTAGTCTAAGGTTGTACGTAGACTACTAAGAGATGTATAAGGTAACAGTAAAGAATAAGTATCGACTCCGTGGATCGATAGTTTGCTAGACTAGCTGGTTGAAGCTACGGTACTCTCCAAGATTGATTTATGGTCAGGATACCACCAGCTGAGGATAAAGGTTGAGGACACTCCAGAGATTGCTTTTAGGACCTGTTATGACAATATGAGTCCTTAGTAATGTTGTTGGTTAAGGAATGCCCCTGCTACTTTTATAGATTATATGAACCAGATTTTTACCCATACTTGGGTTAGATGTCATAGTCTTTATCAATGACATTCTTGTGTACTCCAAATCTCTAGAGGAACATGAGCAGCAGTTAAGGATTGTTCTGAGTACACTAAAAGAGAAACAGCTCCATGCCAAACTTACTAAAGGTGAGTTTTGGTTAAATGAAGTTAGATTCCTAGGCCACATAATTAAGAAA
The DNA here is from genome assembly GCF_004799145.2 of Neltuma alba. Lineage (NCBI taxonomy): Eukaryota > Viridiplantae > Streptophyta > Magnoliopsida > Fabales > Fabaceae > Neltuma > Neltuma alba. The sequence goes on from NW_021635186.1 coordinate 3,285, forward strand.
GAAGGTATGCCCATGGATCCCAGTAAAGTTGAGACAGTGCTCAACTGGAACAGCCCAAGATGGTAACAGAGATCAGAAGTTTCTTAGCGCTAACAAGTTACTATAAGACTTTTCTTGGATTGCCCAATTGCTAACCAAGCTTCCCCGAAAGAATCAACAGTTTGTGTGGGATAGTAAGTGTGAGTTGAGCTTTCACGAGCTGAAGCAAATGGTGACCTCTACTTTAGTACTAGTGATCCCTGATTTGACACTACCATATGTAGTGTGCACAGATATCAGTAAATAGGAATTAGGATACGTACTGGTGTAGTAAGGTAGAGTTGTTACCCATACCTCATGACAGTTAAAGCCTTATAAGGAGAATTATCCCACACATAACCTGGAGCTAGCAGCAATCGTTTATGCCTTAAAGATATGAGGGCATTATTTGTAAGGGGCAATCATAGAACTGTTTTGCGATTATAAGAATCTCAAGTACTTGCAAGATCAGAAAGAGCTAAATATGAGATAGAGAAGATGAATAGAGCTACTCAAGAACTATGACTACTAGATCAAGTACCATCCGAGAAAGGCCAATGGAGTGGCCGATACCTTGAGCAGGAAGGTAGTGCAGGTGGCAACCCTAATGATTAAAGAGGGTGAATTGTTAAAAGATATAAAGGATTGGGGTCCTATCTATCAGATGCAATTGACATCTGATGTAGCAGAAGGAGCAAGAATGAAGGTCTTATTGACCGATTGGATTAAAGGAGTTCAAAGAAGAGATGAGTTAGCAAGGACCCTTCAAGTTAAGGTATTAGACTAGGAGACAAGAGATTTTGAAATCTCAACTGAGGGAATATTAAAGTATAAAGGAAGAACATAGATCCCTCTAATAAATGGTCTCAGGAAGCAAATTCTTGATAAGGCATATAAGAGCAAGTACACGATTCATTCGGGAAATACCAAGATGTACCAAAACCTTAAGCAGAGGTTTTGATGGCCTGGTATGAGACAAGATGTCACCCAATATGTGACAAGATGCCTTACGTGCTAGAAAATAAGGATCGAGCATTAGAAATCATCAGGATTTCTACAAACCCAGATCTCCTGGGGTGGAAATGAAATAGCATTTCCATGAGTTCTATTGTAGGATTACCTCGCACGTCATCAGGTTATGACGCGGCATAGGTCATAGTCGATCAATTGACAAGTTAGCCCATTTCGTGGCAATTAAAGTTAAAGTATTTGTTAGAGAAATTTGCAAGGTTATACGTTAAGGAGTTCATTAGACTTCATGGGGTACCAAAGGCCATCGTGCCAGATAGAGACCCAAGGCTTACATCCAGATTTTGGAAAAAAAATACAAGAAGCCATGAAAATCGAGTTGAGTCTCAATGTGGCTTATTACCACAACCAGACGGGCAAACAGAGTAAACAATCCAAACCCTAGAAGACATGTTGAGGGCATATGTTTTACATTTTAAAGGAAACTGGAATAAGTACCTACCATGGGCAGAGTTTGCTCACAGTGGTAGCCATCATTCCAGCCTTCAAATGGTCCCGTTTGAAGTTCTGCACAGGAGAAAGTATACATCCCTGATTTTTTGGACAGAACTTAGACAAAGAAAAGTTTGAGGTCTAAATGTAATCGACTGAGCCTCCGAGCAAATACTGCTAGTTAAGTAGAAGTTGCTTACGACTCAGATCAGACAGAAAGGTTACGCCAATAATAGGTAGAAACCATTAAAGTGAAAAAGTTGATGCCAAGGTACATAGGACTGTTTGAGATTTTAGAGTTATGAGCCCCAAACAAAATAAATTCAGGCATGCCAAATAGGGAAAAAGAAAGGGACATTCTCCTCGGGTAACCTCTTAGTGATAGTCAAACTATAGGTTTAGCCCTAAAATTTTGAGGATGAAATTTTTAAGAGGGAGAGAATTGTCACATCTCAATTTTGAGGCCTAAGAGCCCTAAAAGTAGTCTAAAGAAAGTAGGATACTAAGTCCTTTTGAGCAGAAGTCCCAAAGATGAGAAAGGAAGTCAAAGTAGTTTCACGGACTAAACTGCAAAGTGAAAGTTTTTAGGGGTTGAGGTGTGATCAAAGTTAGAGGCTTCAGTAAAGTCTCAAGGGCCCAGAAAAAGAAAAAGAGAGTAGAAACAAGCCAAGGATTAAGTTAGAAATCTCAAAGAGAGGATTGTATGAAGTTAAGTCCAAATAGGGGCTAAATTGTAAATTCAGAAAGTTATGACCAACAGAGGTAAAAATGAAAGAGTATATAGAGCACTCCAAGAAAATCCTCAAAAATGGAAAATAATATTCCAAGGCTCTTTTGTGAAGAGAAATGATGAAAATACCCGTGAGACAGCTTAAATGGAATTTATAAGGTTATGACTAGGAAAAAGTACACTATTTGAGGTAATTATTTAAAACAGTAAGAGACCTAAAAAATGTAAGTAAAAGTGAAGTTAAATGGTTGAAAGGTTATTCTAATTTATAAAATTAGTCTTGCAACCAGAAGGCCAGTGGAATGGCTTTAATAAATTAAAGGGCCGATTATGCTGATAAAAGAGTATTTTAGTAAATCATTTTTATGCAAGGCTTAAAGGAAGTGTTGTGACTTGAGAAAATTCATAGATATTCTCTAGAATTAAAGAGAATTTATGGAGTAGACAAAAAAATTTTCTGAGCTCAGGAAGGCCATAAAGAAAGTCAGAGAAATGTGGACCAAGTAAAATAAGAGGAAACTTAGGGAACAAGTTTTGATCTAATGGTTACGATCTAATCTCCCTTCTCCTCCACCATTTTTGTGACACTTGACACCTTCTAGAAGAATGATGTAAGGATGATGCAAGAAGATGATGTAACAATGATGCAAAAGTGCACTTAAAGTTCCAAAATTGCCCTTATTGTTTCTATTAGCTACCAAGGGCATTTTAGTCCATTCAGGCCAAATTTTTGGCTATAAATAGGCACTCCCTCCCCTCACATTTTGGCCAAGCAAGGAACCATAGGGAAAACTCTGTTGCTCTTGCATTTAGAGAGAGAAAGAGCTATTTTTAGTGAGAGAAAGTCCACCTTAGTTCAAGGAATCACCAAGGTAAGCTCCTAAGCTCTTTGTTAATTATTATGGGCTGTTTATATATGATTTTATGTAGTGTTGGATGGCCATTTTCCATGGGGAGATGCTGCCAAATTTTCAAAAATTATGGAAGGATTAATCAGGGGTTTAGAGCATAGATTACACACTTGAAAATGATGGGTTTTTTTTAGTTTTGAGTTAGTTTTGGAAAGAAAATCCCACCCCTATTTATATGATGATTCAATTCAGCCAAGGAGAGACAATGGAGTTAGAGTTGGATTTGATTTAATTTGATGCTTCCAACATGTTTAAATGATGAAATGGTGTAGGGAAACACCAAGAAAGGAAGCTTAGAAGCATTAAATTTGAAAATAGAAATTTGGTTTTCAAGACACCCTATTCGGCCAAAATGAGATTTATAGGGAGGGATTGGGTTTTCATGAATTTAAGTGAATATTTGGATACCATGGGCAAAATTGTGTAGGATTATGTAAGAGAATAATTTTTACAAAGCTAGAACATAAATCCAAAAATTTATGGCATGATTGAAAGTGTATGAGTATGAATGGGAAAAATCAAGCCCAGGTTTTACATCCCAAAGAAATAAAAAGAATTAAAGCAAAATTTAGTTAAGGGATAAAATGTAGATCCTAGAATAGTTAGTTTCAAGCTTCAGTTTTACCGATCATATGAATGACTTAAGCTACAAAATTTGGCAAACTTGGTACACATCTTGAGCTTTAAAATGAGAGGTAAATCACCTCAATTGGATATGTACACAAGGAGATATGAATTTCCAAAGTTGAGGCACAGAATCTGGAAGTTCCAAATTTTACCAAATGAACAGTAATTTTTATCCAATAAACTGTACGAATTTGGCAAGAATAAGTCTAATTGGATATTTTTCCCTTAAAGAGAATCGAAATAGCTTTCTGTGGAAATTTTAGAACACCTCCATATGATTTTTCTAGAATTAGTTATGATTTTTCAAATTTGGACCTGTAATCTGAAAATTGTGCAATGAACAGTAAATTTCTGAAAATTAACGTCCAGGTTGAAATTTCTAAGTTTAAGACCATCGAAAGTGGTATAAAATGGCTCTAAATGGACACTAAGGTATTATATAAGTAAGATGTGACATTTGGGGTTGAAACATGACAGACATATTAGAGGACAATTGGACTCTCTCATTAGGTTAAATCTCCTCTTTTGTGTACATAGCTCTTTAATAACTTTTGCATATTTAGAAATCTTTTTAATCAGGTCAAGCAAGGGAATGTTGACTTCTACCTTCCTAAAAGTCTCAAGCAACTCATGATCTTGCCTTTCATTGCCCATTTTTAAATTTTTCAAGTAAGAATGAGGAAAAGGTAGTTCATTGATGTTTACCTCCTTACCTTTTTTACTCAAGGCTCCATGGTTGCTTGGTTCAGATTCCTTTGCATCCCTCTTGCTATCATGCTGGGTAGTGGACTCCTTCCATCGCAATTTCATCTCCTTGGAGCTTTCAGACTTCTTGACCTCTTAAGGTGATGATGTAGCCCCATCCTCCTCTTTATTAAACGTTACTTGCTTCCCACTTTGAAGAGTGACAGCATTTAAACCCTTAGGGTTTATAACAGTGTTGGAGGGAATAGTGCTGCTACTCCTAGCCTGCTACTCACTCATGTTATTGGACAGCTAAGTTACATATGAGTTGATGTTCTCAACCTTTGTCTCCCAATGCTCCATTCTTTTCTCTAGGGCACTAAATTTGGCATCATTTTTAGAGGAGTCTTACTGAATCAAGGAAGTCAAAGAGTTGAACTGATTGGCATTGGAAATCCTTTCTTCTTTCATCAAGGCCATCATGTTATGCAGGAGTTGATTTGTATCTTCTTTAGGTGGAATGGTCAAGGCCTGAGGTTAGTTTTGGAACTAGTTTGAGGATGAACCAGCTCCTCCACTCTTCTGAAATCTGTTTGGAGGTCTACTCTCTTCATTCCTCCACCTAAGTCGAGGGTTTGCTTTCCACCCCTCATTATAAGTGTTAGAGTAAGGGTCCCACTTCTGATTAGGACGACCCTGGAAAACCACAGATACCTCTTCATATCGGCCTAAACAGACACTGGAAATATGCATAACTGAGCCACAAGTCTCACAACTAGGAGCAGTAATATCCATAGGGGTTGGTGGCCTATGCACACTCATATTCTTCAACTTTGCAGTGGTAAGGGATAATTGAGAAGTCATTTTGCTTTCTAGAGAATCAACCTTTGATTCCAAGGTATCCATTCTTCTGTTGTGAATTGTAGAAGCTCCCAACTCATGTACTGCTCTAGTGCCTCTTACACCATATTGCTGGTGATTCAGGGCCATTTTCTTGATTAAATCCCAGGCCTCTTCAGCAGTAGAGTCTATCAAAGATCCTCCTGATGTAGCATTTAACATACCCTTCTCTTGGTTCTTTAACCCATCATATAAATGTTGCACCAATTGTTCATCTGGAATTTGATGATGTGGGCATCTTGAGAGCAGGTCTTGGAATCTATTCCAATAGTTATAAAGAGACTCGTTGTCCTCTTGTTTAGCTGAATAGATCTCCTTTCGCATTGATGATGTTCGAGAAGCTGGAAAGTATTTCTCTAAGAATGCTTTCCTTAAGTTACCCAAGCTGTGATATGCATCAGCCACATGCCTTGGAAGGCTCATGTACCACTCTTGAGCTTTACCCTCCAATGATAAATGGAAGACCTTCCATAGGACTTGATCCAATGATGCTCCCATAGGCTTCATGCCCTGACAAACCATAGAAAGGGATTGCAAATTAAGGTAAGGATCTTCTCCTGTCAAGCCATGAAATTTTGGAAGTGAGTTAATTAATAAACCTTTAATTTCAAAGTTAACTTCAAAATTTGGACATGCAACAGTAAAGGGGTTAAAATTGACATCAAATGTGGTGGCTTCCCCAATTGTTCTTCTTCTAGGGTGCTCATTATTTTCTCCTACTCTCTCTTGTCCTCCATTGCCTCCATTCCTTACTTGGTTAGCATTAGGGTTAGGATTAGGTGGGTTAGGTGGTAAATCAGCCATGATCTCTTCTTCAATAAGTTCACTCTCGCTATTAGATAGGCTAAATTCCACAGAGATTTTTTCTTGTTCAACAACTAATTCACTTGTCCCCTCAACTCTCTTCTCTCTTCTTATCTCTCTAAGTCTTCTCTTAATCTCAGGTTTAAAGGGTACAAGCTTGGTTTTTCGTGGCATGCAAGAACAAAATCATAGAGGAAGAGCAAACAAAATTGACTTGCAGCACACAAAGTCAGATAGAAGTATGAATTGTGATGGATGCAAGTGTATGTATGAGTAAGGGTGTGTATGCACAGAAAGAAAGGCAAAAAGTTCAAGTTTCAAAACTTGTCTAGAGGAGTTCACCACAGCGAAAGCATAAGTATGCCACGGTGAAGGTATCTCGAGAAGGATCCTCGTGAGTTTTTGCTAGTTAGCTGCGGCGAAAGCAGAAGTATGCCATGGTGAAAGGTCACAGAGAGCAAGATAGAGTTCTGGATGATGCAGATGCAAAGTGAAAATGTTAAAGGTATAGAAAATCAATATATTTGTTTTTATTTTCTAAAATTTTGATGCTATGCAAAATGAAAACCTCTACTATGACTAAATATGCACCTAAGCTACCTAAAATGCAATCTAAAAAGGCTCAGAACCTCAATTCACAGATAAATGACACAAGCTAACCTAGAGAACCAATGTCTTGGCTTCCCGGCAATGGCGCCATTTGATTTTCAAAACCTATTCAAGACCTTGGAGGTTAAATCAAAATTTTTATCCAAGGATTGCACTATAGGGTGCAACCTCATGTCATTTCACTTAAACGGAGCCTTAATGAAATGGACCTAATTTAACTCAAATGTCATGCAATGCAAACTTGAACATAAACAAGGGGGTTTTGTTTTTTCAAAATCATTAAGTAAATTAAATGAATGATAAACAAAATATTTTTGGATCTTAAGGAAATGAGTAATGAATGCAAGTAAACAGATAACCAAATAATGATTAAGATCCTCTTAAAAGTGTGCTTATGCTGTCATAGTTCAAAATCAATTGATATGGGGGTAGAAATCACTAGGTTTTGAAATGATAAACCTTAAAGTACCCTTTAAGTCCATAATCTTAATAAATGAACTCCACTTCTCAAGGGGTTTGTGAGAGTGGGTAGGTAAAATTTTTGGAAATGGTTCAGGTTTGGGTTGCTGATCCAAGGGGTTCGCTGCAGCAAACCATGGCTGAGAAGATCTCTGCTTGATACGGTGTCTTCACAGCGGTAAAGACAGAAGTTGGCCACAACAAACCTTCCTAGAGGGATCTTCAAGTAAAGAATCCTTGCTTCACTGCGGCGAAACATGAGTTGGCAGTGGCGAAACCTAACAGAGGCGTTACTGCATCTTCTGTGCTATACTTCCTTAGTCTTCACTCTTAGCTCTTTTCTTGGGTATTCTGAAATAAAAAGAAATGGTTTGAGGTATTGATTTTCCCAAAAATCAATTAAATGTAATTAATGAATAAATATGACAATTTTACCCTCAACAACACTAACTCAGAACAAAGACCCTCAACCTCAATTAAGCACAAATATCATTAAAAAATGAGTCAAAAAGTGTAACAAAAACATAGAAAATGTCATCAAATAGTATAAACAATTTGAGCTCTATCAATAACCTTGCCTTCACTGCCTTTCTTGCATTAATCAGAGTTAAGAGCTTTAAATGAATTGACTTCTAATAAGATGAGATTGATCAATTGAAGATTCAACCACTTCCAAAAGAAATATTCACCAATACTTCTTAAGAATTCAATCATAATGTATAAATCCATAACTAGACCGAGCTAAAGAATCATACATCATTAATCTAAATCAAGAAGATAACCTCTGAATACAATTACCAAATTTCAAATCACAGAAGTGAAAAGAAAGGAGTTTAAATCTAGAAACAAAGATTGACAACACAATCAAAATGTCACTGAAATTAAACACCTATAAACTCTAAACTCTTTCCTGTTTAACCATGGCTTAGGCTCTATTATAGCTCCTAGAAATCCTTGAAGCTTAGCTGGACATAGAGGATGGAAGACTTAAGATAGAGGATGTGAACTTTATTGCAGCAACAGTAATAGTTGGGGAGTAGAGGATCTGGACAAAGGATTCAAGAAGAAGAGAAAACAGGGATGAAGATGAAATTGAATAATCCCCCTTGAATGCTCTACTCCCTTGTAATTAACGCCTCCCAACTAAAAATTAGTTTAGGATCCCCATACTAATAAAAATGGGGCTCTAGAACCTGATTCCTTCCTTCTGCAGATGCTGTCACGTGTTCTCTGATTTAAATTACTAATATTGGTCATCCGCCACGGCGCCTAGCCAAAACTGTGTCGTTTAGATTAGTGACTCTAAGCTACCCTTTAAACCACATCCGCCATGGCGCTTCTTCACAATAAGTCTTGCCACTTCTGCATACCAAATCCCTAAATGTCTGTTTCTCTGATTTCTGGACCTAAACTTTCATGAAGTTACAAAACACTCCTTCTAAGCAATTAGTAGTATTTCATCACCATTAAATCCAAAATTAAGCATATAATTCCATAAAAATCATGCTAGAGTCAATAAAATATAGAGGTATCAAGATGGTAGACTTCAGAAATTTAGAAATCGTAGGTGCATCATCCTTTCATGTGGGGATAGCTTCTACCCACCTAGAGAGGTAATCTACAGTTAGAAGGATGTAGGCGTAACTGTGAGAAGGCAGAAAAGGGCCCATAAAATCTATTCTCAAAGCATCAAAGATTTCACAAAACAGGATTGGTTGCTGTGGCATTTCATTTTTTCTACTAACCCCCAAAATCATTGGCATTTATGACATGCCTTACAAAAAGTGAATGCATCTCTAAACAGGGTGGGCCAATAAAAACCTGCATCTAACACCTTCCTAGCTTTTTTTCTAGCTTTAAAGTACCCCCTACATAAGATATCATGGTAAGCTTCCAGGACGGGTCGAGCCTCTACTTTAGGAATGCACTATCTAATCACTTGGTCAGTACATATTTTCCATAGATGCGATGGGTCCCAAATGTAGTAAGAAGCTTCATTCCTAAGCTTTTGAGCCTGAAGAGTAGTTAGGTGAGAAGGGATTAGACCAATAGCAAGATAGTTAACTAAGTGAGCAAACCATGGCTGAGAAATAGATAATGCACATAAAGACTGGTTAGGGAATGAATCACAAATAATGTTAGAATCTAATACTCCCCTTATCTCTAGTGGTAGTCTGCTTAAGTGATCTGCTACATGGTTGACATTGCTGGCTTTATCTTTCACTTCTATATCAAATTCTTGTAATAATAACATCCACCTCAAGAGCCTCAGCTTCGAGGTTTGTGGAAGAGATATTTCACTATTGCCTGATCTGTAAATACAACCACCTTGAAATTTATGAGTTAGGGTCCAAACTTATCAAGTGCAAAAAAAATTGCAAACAATTCCTTTTCAGTACTGGTGTAGTTTTTCTGAGTGCATCTAGAGTTTTAGAGGTATAAGCAATCACTTTAGAATCTGAATTCTCCCTTTGACCTAACATTACCCCTATAGTCAAGTTCGAAGCATCACAAGAAATTTCCAAAGGAAAATCCCAATTGGGAGAGGTTAAAATAAGAGGAGTAACTAGCCTATTCCTCAATTTATCAAAAGCAAGCTCACATGCATGGTCAAATTGAAAATCGACATCCTTTTGTAGCAGTTTGGAAAGAGGTAAAGCAATTTTACTAAAATCTTTGATGAACTTTCTACCGAACCCTATATGTCCCAAAAAGGACCTCAACTCTTCAAGTTGGTAGGGTAGGGTAAAGAAGATATCACCTCCACTTTGGCTTTATCAACCTCTATTCCTTTTTCAGAGATCAAATGTCCTAGCATGATGCCTTGGTTAATCATGAACTGGCATTTCTCATTATTCAAAACTAGCTTTTTCTCAATGCATCGTGCTAAGATTTTGTCAAGACTTTTCAAGCAATCTTTAAAAGAATTCCTATATATAGTAAAATCATATATGAATACATCCATGCATTTTTCAATAAATTCAACAAAAATGGATAGCGTACAATGTTAAAATGTGCCAAGGGCATTACAAAGACCAAAAGGCATTCTTTTATAAGCATAGGTTCCAAAAGGACAAGTGAAAGTGGTCTTATCTGGTCCCTAGGGTATGTAGGAATTTGAAAATATCCAGAATATCTATCTAAAAAGCAATAATGACTCTTCCCCACTAACCATTCACGCATTTAATCAATAAAAGGCAAGGGAAAGTGATCCTTCCTAGTAGACTCATTCAGTTTCCTATAGTCAATGCAAACTTTCCATGAGTTTTGCACCCTAGTTGGGATGAGTTCATTGTTCTCATTTTTAACTACTGTGATCCCACTCTTTTTTGGCACGACTTGTACCGGTGATGTAACACCTTACGTTTACGACCTTATATTGTGCCAAGTTAAGACATTCGGAAGCGCAAACTAAGGTTACCGGGTTGAAAAACCTGAATTTGAAAATTTCTTTTCCCGCATTACTATTCACCGTAACCTTAAACTTGGCATAACTTTGAAAAATCATAACTAATTCTAGAAAAATCGAAACGAGGTCGTTCCAAGTCTCACTCGAAGCTCTCAACATCATCTATCAAGGAAAAATGACCTCAGGTTCCGCTTTAATCAGAAACGCATTCGTTTTCAATTTCGAAAAGTACTGTTCATTTGGTCATTTTTCTATTTTCCAGGATTTTTGCCTAACTTCGGAAAGGCATAACTTCTTACACAGAGCTCCGATTGTGACGCTTTACCACTCATTTTAAAGGGAAAAATAAGATCTATTTGCATACCAAATTTCAGGGAAAAAGTCAACCATTTGACCAGGGTCTTCGTTGGTCAAAGTTTGGTCAAATCTAGACCATTTTTATCCCCTTTTTCACTAATTTTGACAGCATTTCGTTTTTCACTATAATCATACCATAATCACTTATAAAGCTACTCTATCATTAATATACATTCCAAAAAGGGTATCATATCATGTATTTATGAACATAGTATGCTTACATGGCTTGAAAGAGAAAGGTTCAAAACCGTATAATACATTACATAATTCATAACTTCTTCAAGCCATGACTATTTCCTTTCCTTTCTCCTTAGCAGTAGTGGCACCTAGGATATCATGTTATAGGAGGAATGAGATTTCATAGAAATCCCAGTAGCATTGAACATACAACCATCAAGTCAACATGCATAAGATGTCATGCTACATGCAGTAAGATAACATTTCTAGTCTTTATGCCATGCTATAATCATTCTGTATCCATGTCATCATATCATGGAGCATATAATCATTCTGGTCAAAACTCAATCATGCAAGAGCCAAGGCATACATTGCAAGGAGTTCACATCATCTGTACATAACATTCTCATGGCACATAAACACACATAGCAGATACATCAAATGCAGATCAACAAAATAATTGCAGTTCACGCTACCTCAATTCCTTGCTTAACGTTTCCTCCTTGATCCCTTGCTGGAGATCCTCCTAGGTTTCCAGAAGAGTTGCCTATCAACCATACAGTAAGGGTATGGTAAATTCCATATCCAGTATACCATTCTTTCTCAATATAATGCTACCCTTGTATCTTTCAATTTATAATTTCTGTATACCTTTCCTAAACCTTTGACCTTGGTTTGACCAAGCCTTAATCCTCAATTAAGGTCTTGGAATTCTTCCTTAACCCATGATTAATCATGCTTCCTTGGTTAATCACTAACCCTTAGTCCTTAATCCAATACTTAATTAAGGTCCTCAAGTCACATAGTCATAATCCTTTAAGATTAAATCACTAATCCCTTTTTGGATTAACCATTAATCATTCTCTAATCAACATGATTAACCATTATTCATTCCTTAATTAACATGATTAATCATTTTCTAATCAATATGATTAATCATTAATCATTCTCTAATCAATATGATTAACCATTATTCATTCCTTAATTAACATGATTAATCATTTTCTAATCAATATGATTAATCATTAATCATTCTCTAATCAATATGATTAAGCTTTAATCAATACTTAATCAACATGATTACCCATAATTAATCATCCTTCAATTATCATAACTAATCACTAATTAATTAGGGTAGCTAACCTTAATCACTTACTAATCCTTAATCAAATAACATAATTAATCTTAGCTATCACTAAACCATAATTAATCAAGGTAATTAATCCTAATCTTCCTCAAATAAATAATCAACTAAAAATAATTAACACTTAGGGAGATAAACATACCTTAATTAGCGCTTAATCGGCGATTAGAGGTGATTAAGCTTGCTGTCTCTCTTTCTCTCTCTTCTTTCTTCCTTTCTCTCTCCTAGAACTCAAGAACACAAAATTCTCTCCCAACAACACCTCTTGGCCGAATTCTTCATGAAAGGGGGGGTATTTATAGGCCTTGATATTTCAAAATGCCGAAAATGCCCTTCGGGAAAAAGATGCGATCTCGGCCGTCCATTTTTTTCTACTTTACACATGGACAAATCTTAGGGCACTCACCATAAGAAAGTGACACATGTAGGGACACCTAATCACCATGTGATTTTCATGTGGAAAATAAATATTATTTTATTGTTTTGTCTCTTATTTCCCTTTATGCCCTTGAACAATTTGGAAAATTCCAACTTTGTCCTCCCCTTCTAATTTTGGCCGAATTATTGCTCTTAATATTGGAAAAAATAATGACTCATCCAATAATCAGTGCAATCCACTGATTATTTGTGTATTTCCGGCCCGATTTTCCAACAATCCTGTCCAATTTACTGTCACAAAATTCCGATTTCAACACCTCATTAAATTCCCCTCATTCCAAGGGTAATCCATGATTTTTCTCAAGTTCTATCTCCCTCTATAATTTTCTAAATTTTATTCTGTCAAAAATCACTATTCTACCGATAATAATTCGGTAATAAATATTCTTTAAGCTAACCTCTGTACATCCAAAGGTGGGAAATAATTTTATAAATTAGGATAATATGTCACATAATTTATCCATATTTTTCCTTGAATTTTTGAGGCCTCTATATATTTTAAATAATGGAAATTGGCTAATTTTCCTTAATTAACCAAAAATTCCAATAATTACAAATAATTCCCTGATAAATTATTTTTAATCTCATATTCATCTTCTAAGCCTCAAACATTATTCTGTACCCTCCTTTCTATTTTTCATGATTTTCTGGGAATTTTCAGGAAATTTGGACATTATTTCCAATACTGCCCTTTCTTAACTGATCTTTTCAGAAATGACCGTTATGTCCCTATCCTGATTTTTCCTCATAGCCTGGATCCTCTACCAGTCTACTATACTACTTGGCCTTAGTCAGTCACAAATCATTCATCAGTTAGAATAAAATTATCAGGGTGTGACATTTCTTCCCCCCTAAAAATAAATTTCGTCCTCGAAATTTTAACACATACCTTATGTGAAGAGCTCTGGATACTTGCTCCTCATCTCGTCCTCCTTTTCCCACGTGGCCTCTTCTTGATTTAGATCTTTCCAAATCACTTTGACCAAAGGGATTCCTTTGTTCCTCAGCTGCTTGACTTTCCGATCCACTATGCGTTCTGGTCTTACTTCAAATGTCAGATTGTTCTTTAGCTCAATCTGATCATATTCTAGCACATGTTCTGGATCCGGATTGTACTTCTTCAACTGGGAAACATGGAAGACGTTGTGCAACTGACTTAAGTTCGGGGGTAAGGCCAGTCGATAGGCTACAGGTCCTACCTTTGAGAGTATTTGGAATGGTCCCACATATTTAGGCGTCAGCTTTCTCGCCTTAATAGATCGTCCTACTCCGGTAGTTGGAGATACCTTCAGGAAGACATGGTCTCCAACCTCGAACTCTAACGGCTTTCTCCTACTGTCGGCGTAGCTCTTCTGTCTGCTTTGAGCCGTGAGTAGCCTCTGTTTGATCTGTTTAATCTGTTCAGAGGTACGATCTACTATATCTGGACCCCAAATTTTTCTCTCTCCGAGTTCTGTCCAACAAAGCGGGGATCTGCACTTTCTTCCGTACAATGCCTCGTATGGTGCCATCTGGATACTGGAATGGTAACTGTTGTTGTACGCGAATTCTGCCAAAGGCAGATATTCATCCCAGTTCCTTTGAAATCCAAAACGCACGCTCTCAGCATATCTTCTAGTGTCTGTATCGTTCGTTCTGTTTGTCCGTCCGTTTGCGGATGATAAGCTGTACTGAAACTCAGTACCGTGCCCATGGCTTCTTGCACTGCTTTCCAGAATCTCGACATGAATCTTGGATCCCTGTCAGACACAATGTACTCTGGAACCCCATGTAATCTTACGATCTCTTTAATGTATAACCTCGCTAACTTCTCTGGCGAATATTTAACATTAATCGCCAAGAAATGGGCCGACTTCGTCAGTCTATCAACTATGACCCATATTGCATCGTATCCTGACGACGTACGAGGTAGTCCTACTATGAAGTCCATAGAGATACTGTCCCACTTCCATTCAGGAATACTAAGGGGTTGTAAAAATCCTGACGGCTTCTGGTGTTCCGTCTTCACCTTTTGGCATGTAAGGCACTTTGTCACATACTCAGTGACATCTCGTTTCATACCAGGCCACCAAAATAATGACTTGATGTCTTGATACATCTTGGTCATTCCTGGATGAATCGTATATTTGCTTTTATGTGCCTCATCTAGGATTTGCTTCTGAGATCATCTACAGGAGGAACATACGATCTTCCTCTGAATTCTATTACTCCCTCTGTTGAGATCTCGAAATCTTTTGCCTCATTGCTCAAGACTTTAGCTCGAAGGGTCTTTGCTAACGGATCTCCTCTTTGAGCTTCTTTATTTGTCTTATCACATCAACAGTTGTTCTCTGCACTAATGGCTCATTAGCCACATCATCTGCTGTTAACTGCATGTGATAAATAGGACCCCAATCTCTTATATCTTCTAACAGATCACCCTCTTTGATCATGAGGGTAGCTACTTGCACCACTTTTCTGCTCAGAGCATCAGCCACTACATTGGCTTTTCCCGGATGATACTTGATCTGATAGTCATAATCTTTCAACAACTCCATCCATCTCCTCTGTCTCATGTTAAGTTCTTTCTGGTCTTGCAGGTACTTGAGACTCTTGTGATCACAGAACAATTCTATAGTTGCCCCATACAAATAATGCCTCCATATCTTCAAGGCATACACTATCGCTGCAAGCTCCAGGTCATGAGTGGGGTAATTTTCTTCGTGAGGTTTTAATTGGCGCGAGGCGTAGGCAACAACTCTTCCCTGCTGCATCAGTACACATCCCAATCCCTGTTTGCTAGCATCTGTGTACACTACATATGGTAGTGTTGGATCGGGGATAACTAGTACTGGGGTAGAGGTTAGCCTTCGCTTCAGCTCTTGAAAACTTGCCTCACATTTCTCGTCCCACAAGAACTGCTGGTTCTTCCTGGTTAGCTTTGTCAGCGCTTGGGCAATTCTAGAAAAGTCCTGGATAAATCTCCTATAGTAACCTGCCAGCCCTAAGAAACTTCGTATCTCTGTTACTGTCTTAGGCTGCTCCCAGTTCAGTACTGATTCAATTTACTGGGATCTACGGCCACACCTTCATGGTTAATCACATGGCCTAGGAATTTAACTTCCTTTAACCAAAACTCACATTTACTGAGCTTGGCGTAGAGTTGTTTCTCCTTCAGTGTACTCAGCACAATTCTCAAGTGCTGCTCATGCTCTTCTTGAGTTTTGGAGTACACTAGTATGTCATCAATAAAAACTACTACAAACAGATCTAAGTATGGTCTAAAAATCCGGTTCATGTAGTCCATGAAAATAGCAGGTGCATTTGTCAATCCAAACGGCATCACTAAGAACTCATAGTGTCCGTATCGGGTCCTAAATGCAGTCTTCGAAACATCTTCTGTCTTTATCCGCAGCTGATGATATCCCGATCGTAGATCGATCTTGGAAAACACCGTTGCTCCTGCCAGTTGGTCTAACAGATCATCAATTCGCGGCAGAGGGTATTTATTCTTTATCGTCACCTTGTTTAGCTCTCGATAGTCAATGCATAGCCTTAGACTACCGTCTTTCTTTTTCACAAAGAGTACTGGAGCACCCCAGGGAGATACACTTGGTCTTATAAAACCCTTCTCCAACAGCTCCTCAATTTGTCTCTTTAGCTCAACCATTTCGTTGGGAGCCATTCGATATGGAGCTTTGGATATTGGTTTTGTCCCTGGTACAAGATCAATCGTGAACTCCACTTCTCGCTCTGGCGGAAGTCCACTGATCTCTGTTGGAAATACCTCTGGGAAGTCTTTCACTATCGGTATTTCTTCAATTCCTTCTTCTGCCTCTGCTCGAATTGAGAAGAATACAATATATCCTTGACATCCGTGCCGTAAGCATCTACTCGCTTCGGCTTCAGTCATAAAATTTAAACTTACTTCTTTTCTAGGGATTTCTTCCTTAGAGGGTAATACTAACGTTTTCTTACCACAATCTAGAAGTATGTTATTGGCAGATAACCAATTCAAACCAATTATCACCTCAATGTCACGAAAAGGCATGCATATCAAGTCAATGATAGTGCAACAATGCTGATAACAGACCACACAATTCAGGCATGCTTTAGAAGTCACAACTTTAGGACTAGTGGGAGTAGAAACAACAATATCATATGGCAAGGTATCAACAGTCAAACCCAATCGCCCAACACAATCATGTGATATAAAGGAATGGCTAGCACCTGAGTCAAACATGGCATACACAAGGCAATCATTAACAGTGATCGTACCTTGGATCATGTCAGGTGACTTACGGGCCTCTTCCTGTGTAAGGGCAAACACCCTGCCTTGGGTCTGCTGTCTCGTCCCTTCTGCCCCTTGTGGGCATTCCTTCGAAAAGTGTCCTGGTCTCCCACATCTATAGCACACGTTCTGGCCAAATAAACATGGCCTGTCGCCATGATTCTTGCCACACTTCTCACATTCCTTGGCCCTTCGTGTGATATCAAACCCTTCAGGTCGTCTGCTCCCTCTTCTCATCTTTCTGCCAAAGCCAGGCCTCTTCCTCTTCTTATTAACATAAGAGGTTCCTTCTTGATTCGGCCTCGATGGGGGTCTCTCAGCTTTCAAAGCTATCGGCATCATTCCTCGATGATTCTGACTTGCTTCAGTAATACGGCAGACTTCTACTGCCTTGTTAAAACTCTCGATCTGCTGAGGCGCCACGACCTCTCTTAGCGTTGGCTTTAATCCTCTGACCAGCTTCTCCGTATTCCACCGTTCATCATTGAGACGTTTTAAATAAGCAGAATAACGGGACAGCCGAATGTGCTTGGCTAAGTAGTCATCAAAAGTTTCATTATTCCCCTGCTGCAACACTAGGAATTCAGCTTCCATTTTATCCTGTGCTGATCGGGGAAAGTACTTCTGATAGAATCTTTCTTTGAACACCTCCCATGTTATTGGGGTGTTGTTGGCTTGCAGTACCAACTCAGTGTTGTTCCACCACTGATCTGCTTCTTTCTCTAGCTTATAAATTGCCATCTGAGCTTTAATCTCAGATGAGCATCCCATTACCCGAAAGATCTTCTCCAGTCGGGTAATCCAATCTTCAGCTACTTGTGGTTCCAATGAACCCTTGAACTCTGGTGGATTATGCTTGCAAAATTTCGTAATCCACTGCTGAATATCTTCTTGATTTTCAGCCACTCCTGCTTGCTCTTCAGGTACTTGCTGTTGGACTTGTGGGGTCGCTTCAGCTTGCATTTGCTCAGGTTGTCGTAACTGAGCAATCGCTGCTGCTACCGCTGCTGCTATAACGGCGTCTCTCTCTTCTTGCTGCCGTAACTGTGCCTCTTGTAGTTGCTGTACGACTCGTTGTTGCTCATCCAGCCTATTCATTACTTGCTGGATAGGATCTCTATGTGGTTCCTCAGGAGTGTTTCTTGCTCCTCTCCGTGTTCTCACCATTTCGCTTGTTCTTTAATAACTATGGGAGAATAAAGGAACTCTTTAATCATTTATCATATAAACATACCCTTCTTATTTATATAACAAACATTTGTACAGCAACACAAGGGTTACACAGAGTTTTTAGCAGTTAGCCTAACTTATATACAGTCCAAAACTATTTACACTATATACATCATCAGTCTAGCATTGACCATGACCAGCTCATGGAAAAGTAGCCCATACAAAGGTCTCTATGGCGTCGACCATCTCCAGGAAAGTGCATCTGGTTAGGCGATTACATATCTCATTGATTCCTTCATTCCATTTCCATGTCTTGGGGATTACATGGAACAGGGCTAGGATCCAATCTTCATTTCCCAAGTATGATCCTCTCTAGTCACCCAATAATAAAGGCTCTTAATGTCCTCTAAGAACCTTAAGTATACATCAGCTTCCTGGTGCTCATATGGCCTAATGAAACGGCTTCTAAACTGGAATTCTTGAACTAGCTGAGGGAGGCACTGGAACTCTTTCTTAATTTCAGGTATAGGGATCTTACTTGGACCTGCTTCATCCTTAGTAGGCATCTTAACAACTGGAGCTATATTATTAGAGGCAACAGTGGCAATGTCTTTCTCTAGAGCCTTCCCCTTGAAACCGAAGTAATCTACCTGAGTAGCTGGGGATTTAGTGCTAAGCTCTCCATACCTCTCAATGTCCTCGTACCACCATGTCTCATCATACCACCATGGATATCGCTCACCGGGCATGACCTTGCTGATGGTCTCTCCGGATTTTCCACTTCCACTACAAACAGCCATTACCTGAGCTTTTCTGTAATCCTAATGACCAAATGAACTCATTAATAAGCACTATCACATGCTTTCCTTAAAATGCAGAGCATACAAAATATCAAAATTTGTTCTGTGTGCCAGAACCATGTGCTCTGATACCATAAATGTAACACCTTACGTTTACGACCTTATATTGTGCCAAGTTAAGACATTCGGAAGCGCAAACTAAGGTTACCGGGTTGAAAAACCTGAATTTGAAAATTTCTTTTCCCGCATTACTATTCACCGTAACCTTAAACTTGGCATAACTTTGAAAAATCATAACTAATTCTAGAAAAATCGAAACGAGGTCGTTCCAAGTCTCACTCGAAGCTCTTAACATCATCTATCAAGGAAAAATGACCTCAGGTTCCGCTTTAATCAGAAACGCATTCGTTTTCAATTTCGAAAAGTACTGTTCATTTGGTCATTTTTCTATTTTCCAGGATTTTTGCCTAACTTCGGAAAGGCATAACTTCTTACACAGAGCTCCGATTGTGACGCTTTACCACTCATTTTAAAGGGAAAAATAAGATCTATTTGCATACCAAATTTCAGGGAAAAAGTCAACCATTTGACCAGGGTCTTCGTTGGTCAAAGTTTGGTCAAATCTAGACCATTTTTATCCCCTTTTTCACTAATTTTGACAGCATTTCGTTTTTCACTATAATCATACCATAATCACTTATAAAGCTACTCTATCATTAATATACATTCCAAAAAGGGTATCATATCATGTATTTATGAACATAGTATGCTTACATGGCTTGAAAGAGAAAGGTTCAAAACCGTATAATACATTACATAATTCATAACTTCTTCAAGCCATGACTATTTCCTTTCCTTTCTCCTTAGCAGTAGTGGCACCTAGGATATCATGTTATAGGAGGAATGAGATTTCATAGAAATCCCAGTAGCATTGAACATACAACCATCAAGTCAACATGCATAAGATGTCATGCTACATGCAGTAAGATAACATTTCTAGTCTTTATGCCATGCTATAATCATTCTGTATCCATGTCATCATATCATGGAGCATATAATCATTCTGGTCAAAACTCAATCATGCAAGAGCCAAGGCATACATTGCAAGGAGTTCACATCATCTGTACATAACATTCTCATGGCACATAAACACACATAGCAGATACATCAAATGCAGATCAACAAAATAATTGCAGTTCACGCTACCTCAATTCCTTGCTTAACGTTTCCTCCTTGATCCCTTGCTGGAGATCCTCCTAGGTTTCCAGAAGAGTTGCCTATCAACCATACAGTAAGGGTATGGTAAATTCCATATCCAGTATACCATTCTTTCTCAATATATGCTACCCTTGTATCTTTCAATTTATAATTTCTGTATACCTTTCCTAAACCTTTGACCTTGGTTTGACCAAGCCTTAATCCTCAATTAAGGTCTTGGAATTCTTCCTTAACCCATGATTAATCATGCTTCCTTGGTTAATCACTAACCCTTAGTCCTTAATCCAATACTTAATTAAGGTCCTCAAGTCACATAGTCATAATCCTTTAAGATTAAATCACTAATCCCTTTTTGGATTAACCATTAATCATTCTCTAACAACATGATTAACCATTATTCATTCCTTAATTACATGATTAATCATTTTCTAATCAATATGATTAATCATTAATCATTCTCTAATCAATATGATTAACCATTATTCATTCCTTAATTAACATGATAATCATTTTCTAATCAATATGATTAATCATTAATCATTCTCTAATCAATATGATTAAGCTTTAATCAATACTTAATCAACATGATTACCCATAATTAATCATCCTTCAATTATCATAACTAATCACTAATTAATTAGGGTAGCTAACCTTAATCACTTACTAATCCTTAATCAAATAACATAATTAATCTTAGCTATCACTAAACCATAATTAATCAAGGTAATTAATCCTAATCTTCCTCAAATAAATAATCAACTAAAAATAATTAACACTTAGGGAGATAAACATACCTTAATTAGCGCTTAATCGGCGATTAGAGGTGATTAAGCTTGCTGTCTCTCTTTCTCTCTCTTCTTTCTTCCTTTCTCTCTCCTAGACCTCAAGAACACAAAATTCTCTCCCAACAACACCTCTTGGCCGAATTCTTCATGAAAGGGGGGGTATTTATAGGCCTTGATATTTCAAAATGCCGAAAATGCCCTTCGGGAAAAAGATGCGATCTCGGCCGTCCATTTTTTTCTACTTTACACATGGACAAATCTTAGGGCACTCACCATAAGAAAGTGACACATGTAGGGACACCTAATCACCATGTGATTTTCATGTGGAAAATAAATATTATTTTATTGTTTTGTCTCTTATTTCCCTTTATGCCCTTGAACAATTTGGAAAATTCCAACTTTGTCCTCCCCTTCTAATTTTGGCCGAATTATTGCTCTTAATATTGGAAAAAATATGACTCATCCAATAATCAGTGCAATCCACTGATTATTTGTGTATTTCCGGCCCGATTTTCCAACAATCCTGTCCAATTTACTGTCACAAAATTCCGATTTCAACACCTCATTAAATTCCCCTCATTCCAAGGGTAATCCATGATTTTTCTCAAGTTCTATCTCCCTCTATAATTTTCTAAATTTTATTCTGTCAAAAATCACTATTCTACCGATAATAATTCGGTAGTAAATATTCTTTAAGCTAACCTCTGTACATCCAAAGGTGGGAAATAATTTTATAAATTAGGATAATATGTCACATAATTTATCCATATTTTTCCTTGAATTTTTGAGGCCTCTATATATTTTAAATAATGGAAATTGGCTAATTTTCCTTAATTAACCAAAAATTCCCTAATTACAAATAATTCCCTGATAAATTATTTTTAATCTTATATTCATCTTCTAAGCCTCAAACATTATTCTGTACCCTCCTTTCTATTTTTCATGATTTTCTGGGAATTTTCAGGAAATTTGGACATTATTTCCAATACTGCCCTTTCTTAACTGATCTTTTCAGAAATGACCGTTATGTCCCTATCCTGATTTTTCCTCATAGCCTGGATCCTCTACCAGTCTACTATACTACTTGGTCTTAGTCAGTCACAAATCATTCATCAGTTAGAATAAAATTATCAGGGTGTGACAGGTGACACCTGTATAACCTTACGTTTAAGACCTTATATTGTGCCAAGTTAAGACATTCGAAAGCGCAGTTTAAGGTTACCGGGTCTAAAAACCTGAATTTGAAAATTTCTTTTCCCGCATTACTATTCACCGTAACCTTAAACTTGGCATAACTTTGGAAAATTATAACTAATTCTAGAAAAATCGAAACGAGGTCGTTCCAAGTCTCACTCGAAGCTCTTAACATCATCTATCAAGGAAAAATGACCTCAGGTTCCGTTTTAATCAGAAACGCATTCGTTTTCAATTTCGAAAAGTACTGTTCATTTGGTCATTTTTCTATTTTCCAGGATTTTTGCCTAACTTCGGAAAAGCATAACTTCTTACACAGAGCTCCGTTTGTGACGATTTACCACTCATTTTAAAGGGAAAAATAAGATCTATTTGCATGCCAAATTTCAGGGAAAAAGTCAACCATTTGACCAGTGTCTTCGTTGGTCAAAGTTTGGTCAAATCCAGACCATTTTTATCCCCCTTTTTCACTAATTCTAACAGCATTTCGTTTTTCACTATAATCATACCATAATCACATGTAAAGCTATTCTATCATTAATATACATTCCAAAAAGGGGATCATATCATGTATTTATGAACATAGTATGCTTACATTGCTTGAAAGAGAAAGGTTCAAGACCGTATAATACATTACATAATTCATAACTTCTTCAAGCCATGATTATTTCCTTTCCCTTCTCCTTGGCAGTAGTGGCACCTAGGATATCATGTTATAGGAGGAATGAGATTTCATAGAAATCCCAGTAGCATTGAACATACAACCATCAAGTCAACATGCATAAGATGTCATGCTACATGCAGTATAATAACATTTCTAGTCTTTATGCCATGCCATAATCATTCTGTATCCATGTCATCATATCATGGAGCATATAATCATTCTGGTCAAAACTCAATCAAGCAAGAGCCAAGGCATACATTGCAAGGAGTTCACATCATCTGTACATAAACATTCTCATGGCACATAAACACACATAGCAGAAACACCAAATGCAGATCAACAAAATAATTGCAGTTCACGCTACCTCAATTCCACGCTTATCGTTTCCTCCTTGTTCCCTTGCTTGAGATCCTCCTAGGTATCCAGAGAATTGCCTATCAACCATACAGTAAGGGTATGGTAAATTCCATATCCAGTATACCATTCCTTCTCAATATAATGCTACCCTTGTGCCTTTCAATTTATAATTTCTGTATACCTTTCCTAAACCTTTGACCTTGGTTTGACCAAGCCTTAATCCTCAATTAAGGTCTTGGAATTCTTCCTTAATCCATGATTAATCATGCTTTCTTGGTTAATCATTAACCCTTAGTCCTTAATCCAATATTTAATTAAGGTCCTCAAGTCACATAGTCATAATCCTCTAAGATTAAGTCACTAATCCCTTCTGGATTAACCATTAATAATTCTCTACTCAACATGATTAATCCTTAATCATTCCTTAATCAACATGATTAACCTTTAATCATTCCTTAATCATCATGATTAATCATTAATCATTCTCTAATCAATATGATTAAGCTTTAATCAATCCTTAATCAACATGATTAACCATAATTAATCATCCTTCAATTATCATAACTAATCACTAATTAATTAGGGTAGCTAATCTTAACCACTTACTAATCCTTAATCAAATAACATGATTAATCTTAGCTATCACTAAACCATAATTAATCAAGATAATTAATCCTAATCTTCCTCAAATAAATAATCAACTAAAAATAATTAACACTTAGGGAGATAAACATACCTTAATTAGCTCTTAATCGGCGATTAGAGGTGTCTAAGCTTGCTTTCTCTCTTTCTCTCTCTTCTTTCTTCCTTTCTCTCTCCTAGAACTCAAGAACACAAAATTCTCTCCCAACAAAACCACCTTGGCCGAATTCTTCATGGAAGGGGGGGTATTTATAGGCTTTGATATTTCAAAATGCCAAAAATGCCCTTCGGGAAAAAGATGCGATCTCGACCGTCCATTTTTTTCTACTTTACACATGGACAAATCTTAGGGCACACACCATAAGAAAATGACACATGGAGGGACACCTAATCACCATGTGATTTTCATGTGGAAAATAAATATTATTTTATTGTTTTGTCTCTTATTTCCCTTTATGCCCTTGAACAATGTGGAAAATTCCAACTTTGTCCTCCCCTTCTAATTTTGGCCGAATTATTGCTCTTAATATTGGAAAAAATATGACTCATCCAATAACCAGTGCAATCCACTGATTATTTGTGTATTTCCGGTCCGATTTTCCAATAATCCTGTCCAATTTACTGTCACAAAATTTTGATTTCAACACCTCACTAAATTCCCCTCATTCCAAGGGTAATCCATGATTTTTCTCAAGTTTTATCTCCCTCTATAATTTTCTAAATTTTATTCTGTCAAAAATCACTATTCTACCGATAATAATTCGGTAATAAATATTCTTTAAGCTAACCTCTGCACATCCAAAGGTGGGAAATAATTTTATAAATTAGGATAATATGTCACATAATTTATCCATATTTTTCCTTGAATTTTTGAGGCCTCTATATATTTTAAATAATGGAAATTGGCTAATTTTCCTTAATTAACCAAAAATTCCAATAATTACAAATAATTTCCTGATAAATTATTTTTAATCTCATATTCATCTTCTAAGCCTCAAACATTATTCTGTACCCTCCTTTCTATTTTTCATGATTTTCTGGGAATTTTCAGGAATTTTGGACATTATTTCCAATACTGCCCTTTCTTGACTGATCTTTTCAAGAATGACGGTTATGTCCCTATCCTGATTTTTCCTCATAGCCTGGATCCTCTACCAGTCTACTATACTATTTGGCCTTAGTTAGTCACAAATCATTCATCAACTAGAATAAAATTATCAGGGTGTGACAACACCCACTTGCTATCAGATATAGAGTAAATAATTCTAGACCTCAGAAGTTTATCTACTTCTTTCCTAACCACATCAGAAATTAGAGGATTCAACCTCCTCTGGCTTTGTTTAATTGGCTTGGAATCCTCAGTCAGTAAAATCCTATGGGTACACACAGTAGAGTCAATTCCCTTAATGTTAGCTAGTTGCCAACCCAAAGCCTCCATATTTCTTCTAAGGACTCCCATTAGACTAGTCTCTTTGTGTTCAGTTAAAGAACTAGAAATAATGACAGGAAATTTATTCTCAGGCTCAAGATAAGCATATTTGAGGTTGAGAGGTAAATCTTTCAATTCTAAAGTTGGGGGTTGAACAATAAAGGGAATTAGAGTAGGAAAATCAACCGAGTTAGAGAAACTCCCCTTTGTAAACCCTTGGGAAATGTGCTCGCTGGCTTCACTTGGATCCACTATGCTTGCTTCAGTCTTATCGGATGTTGCACCAAGCTCAAGTTGGATTACAGCAGCAATAACCTTAGGTTGGTTCATCTCCATACCTATATCATTATTAGAGATTAGATCATTCAAAAATCGTAAGGTATGGGGTGTAATTTTTGAATGTGTATGAGTAACAATTGAGTTAGAAAGTGTTGGCCCTTTAACCAAAGTCTTCACGACATGAGGTGATGAAGCAATTGAAGTTTGAAGTTCAGGAGGTGAAACAGGGGGCTTAGGTCGTGACCTCACTTCACAAAGGCATCATAGGTTGAAGTTGCGACTTCAAAACCCTCAGGTCGCAACCTTACATCACAGAGTCTCATATCCTCAGATTTTGCTCCACTCCCAACATCGACCACATCTTGAATACCTATATCATTAGCTAATGAACTCTTTCCAAGGCCAACATCAGTTGTAAATGTATAAATGGAATCAAAACTTGATGGGAAAGCAAAGTCTTGAGAAATAGAAAGCATGCTATCAATTTCTAAAGGATTAATTCATGGCACCTCATCTCCATATGAACTACAAAATGAGTAAATAGAAGAGAGAGAATTGAAATATTCATCATATGCACTCAAAGATGAGCCAAGCTCATAAGATTCATGTGATGTTATAGTAGAAGAATCAATCAATTTAGGTGAACACATTTCATAACCATCATGCATACGTAGCTCATGCTTATCCCTAGCTTGCTTAACAACTAAACCAATGACATTTAAACCCATGAATGTAGAATTACTAAAGGGGTAACGCATGGCTTCATTCATATTAAAAGTTACAACATGGTCCCCTACTTCTATTGTTATATAGCTATGTTTCAAGCTTATGATGGTTTTGGAAGTTTGCAAGAAAGGTCTTCTTAAAATCAAAGTACTCTCATTTGCAAGTTCATTGGACATGTCTAGAACATAGAAATAAGCAAGAAATACTAGGTCTTTGACTTGAACAAGAATGTCCTCTATGATTCCCTTGGGGTACCTGATAGACCTATATGCTAGTTAAAGTACCACACTTGTGTCTTTGATGCCATTTATCCCTAAAGCCAAATAAACCGACCAAGGCATGACATTTATAGGTGCTCCTAAATCTAACAATGCTCCCTTAATGTGAACCTTTCCTATGGTGCAGGGAATGGTGTAAGATCTAGGATCTTGGTACTTAACCAGCAGTTTAGCTTTGAATAGGGATGACACATTGGCACTCACTTGAATTCTCTAAAGAGGCCTAAACCTTTGCTTGTCATTACACTGCTCTTTTAACAATTAAAAGTATTTAGGATTTCCTCTCAAGAATTGAATTATGGGCATATTGATTTCGAGTTTATTGAATAAAGTATAAGCATCAGTGGCAAACTCAGCATCAAACTTTTTCTTACCAGAGAAATAGGCTTTAGGGAAAGGGAGATCTGTAGCACTTATCTCCTTACCTGAAGGCTTAAAGGCTCCTTGTATGCTCGTCTCTGCCTCGTCCTCTTTCTGTTTGCCTTTGTAAGTAGAGCTCTCCATAATGTTTTTATCTTCTAGCACATCTTCTTGAATTACTTGGTCAGGTGCTTGAGTTGACTTCTCTTCAGGACCAGTTTGTGCTCTTGCCTTCTCTCTCTAAACGAAAATTTGCAAGAGGTTTCCTACTTGAAAGGCTTCACACAAAATGAACATGTGGGAGGGGGTATTTATAGGCTTCCTTTTTTATTACTTCCACGTTTGCCCTTCTTGTATAAGACTTAATCTTAGCCCTCTAACTTTTACCTCTTTCCACATGTACAAATCTTAGGCTATGTGGCTTAATATGTTGACACTTGGATGGTGAGCCATTAGGGCTTATGTCATCTTTCTTATCCATTAAGATTAATTAGGCTTTAATCAAGGTTAACTTGGCTAATTACCCTTCTAGAAACTTTTGACTTTTCAAAGATAGATGGTTAAATCCTAGCCATCCAATGAACCATGTTTGCCACGTGTCACGATCCTATGGAAGATGACTTAACCATAATCATTTTACTTATCCTAATTAAATTTTAATCTAACTTGATTTAGTATTTTCTTTTTCCCTTTCTTGGCCAATTTGGCCGTGACATATGTCCTTGACATTCTGTCAGAAATTTTACCACCCCGGTTGTCCTGATGGTCTACTGAATCGTAATATAATATAGGTTTATTTTATTTGATAGCTGAAAAATTCTAGTATCTCAGAATTCTTATATCAGATCACCATTAATTATATCTCAGTAAAGGAAACTTCTTGATTAATTTCATAATTTTTCTCCCCATATAACTCTTTAAATTGCCGTTTCCGTAAAAATAGACAATCTACCGATATTAATTTAGCTTAAATTCAATTAAAGCTAACCTCCTCATCATTTAGGGTTGGAAATAATTTTATAAATGTCCATAATTCCTAAATGAAATTTCTTTAATTTTTCATAATTTTCTGAGGTCTCTAGGTATTTTTAATAATTGATATTGGCCAATAAAAGGCACATATATGGTGCCACCTTAGAGGAGCAAAGGGAAAAAAAATAGTCAACACTATTGACCAATTAGTCAACCTTATTGAGTCACATAGTAGAAATTTTGCTCTACCAGGTAGATAGGGAACTATTTAACACTTACCCGTATTGCATTCTAATTTTTCTATTACTCATAAAATATCTTCTGGTGACTCCTATGATGACTCATCACCCTCATAAATGAAGCACATGGGAAAGAAGAAGAGAATTCAAGTTGAACTTGTCTTCCTCAAAATATCTGAGATATTTTCTAACTTTGTCTCCTAATTAAGGGACATTAGTTATTTAACATTTGACTGGAGCATTTTATCCAATCCTAAACTCCAAAAATTCATCTATTTATATCATAAAATTTTTTTAATTCTGTAGAAAATCTCTGAATTTTTTCAAATCATAACTCAAACCATAAGTACTTCTTTTTAAATTTTCCATAACAAACCCATAAATTGCAGTTCTGGCCTTAAAAAATATTAAAGCTATTTTGAGACTAATTTTATAAATTCTATAGCCTCTTAGATCATACATTCCCATTTTACAATAATTTTCTGAGGTTTTCTTATGACTCAAACAATTAAATCTATCTCTACAACTCAAACTGAGCCATAAACTTATAAATTCCTTTTAAGTCAACTCAAGAGCATTTTTGTCATTTCTCCTCATATACAGGCCTTAAAATGTCATTGTCTATTTTCTGGAATTTTCTAGAATTTTTGGGTATTATTTTCATTTTTACCTATTCCTGGCCTGAAACTTTCCAAAAATTACGGTTTTGCCCCTGGTCAAGTAAACCTCATAAATCACCCTATTATGACCTCTATCATAACCTTTGGTATGAACTAACCTCTTTTCTCATTTCTGGGCCTTGAGACTTCACTGGAGCCTCTAACTTTCTTTACATTTTAGTCCCTAGAACTTTCTCTATTTACAATTTAGTCCCTGAAACCCTTCAACATTCTTTTTACATTTATGGGACTCCTGCTCATAGGGATTTAGTAGCCTACCTATCTTAGGCTAATCCGTGTATTCTTAGGCCCAAAAACTTGGGTGTGACAAGAAGCAACCTTTGAGAAAGAATACAACATGAAGAATAACTATCCTGAGCTCTTTGAATAAGGTATGTTTTAAATTTCGAGGACCAAATTTATTTTAAGGGGGAGGAAAATGTAACATCCCAAAATTTGAAACCCTAGTAATGGGAATGTGAGGAATGAGACATGATTGATAAGCACAAGGCGTGAGTAAAGCATGGAAACCCAAAATGGAGTGAAACCGACTTTATCGGATCCCGAGGGGCAAAACGGTAATTTTGAAAAAAATTCTCAAAAATTCCTTAAAAATAGAAAAAGTTGGAATTAGGAGTTTTTGAGTCACATATGATGTTTTGAGAGTGAGAATGGCCCAAAATAAATTTTGGTGAAAATTCCCCAAAAAAATTGTTTTTTGGAAAATAGGGAAAAATAAAGGAGAATTAAAGTGATTCAATTATTTTAATTACCTAAGGACTCCAAAAATTCAAGGAAAAATATAGATACGCTCTCTAGGAAAATATATGAATTTATAAAATTATTTCCAAGCATTGTAAATGTAGGAAATAATTTATGGGGAATTTACTTTTGAATTCCTATTAGTAAAGGCCCGATTTCGGAGAAAATGTGAAATAAATATCCAGAGGTCTTGAAAAATTTCCAAAACTTCCAGATCACATTTTTGGAATAAATAGGGATTTATCATGAAAAGAAATGGAATTTTTAAAGCCCTTAGCTATTTTTCCTAATAGGAAGCAAGAAATTGGGTATTGTGTAACCAAATGATTTTTAAAATACCCTAACTAATTCCATTACTTCCTAATCAGTTTTTACCATTTAGTTAGCATCTAACAACGCCCAAATTCATGCTCATCATGGCCAGAACAGCTGGCTTATGTGTTAGGCAAATTTTCAACCATGGATAAAAAAATGACTTGGAAAGCAAGATGCAAGTGGATGGCCAGGATTTGATGATAGCTTGACTTCAATTTTAGGCCATGTTTGGAACTTGAAAATGCTTTCCAAAGGGGTAAGAAATAACAGAAATTGTGGCCTATAAATACCCCCATAATTCGCCCAAAATTCGTGCAAAAATATGAAAAAATAGGGGAGGTTTTGCACAAATTTTTCTTGACTTCTAAACACCTTCAAAACCACTTCCAATCTAAGGCTAATCATCAAGCTTAGATCAAGGACTCCTTAAGGTATGTTTAAGCTTTAATTTGATTCTTTTCCAATGGCTAAATCATGAGTTCTTGGCAAGGGAAATTGCTGGAAAATTTCTGGTTGTGTTGGAAATTTTAGGAAATGGATAGCAACTTGTTTAATGACATTAAATCATGATGTTTGGTGCTGTTTTGAATGGGTTTATGGAAGAAATTATCCTAGGACCTATGACTAATCATTTCGGCCAACTCAAGGGTAGGATTTGTTTCATTGAGTTTTAATGGTTCCAATGGATTTAAAATGTGATTTTGTGTGGGATTATGCTATGAAAGCATGTTTAAATTCCTTAGAATCAAAAATGGAAATTTAGGAACCTAAGAGCTTGTGTCCGGCCAAGGAGAATTCTTGGAATTGGATTTTGATGATTTTAATACTTCCATTGAGTTTCTTGGGTATTTTTGTGTAGGAATATGTGGAGGAATTAAGTTTGGAAGCATTAAAAATCAAATTGGAAATTTTAGTCTTGAAACCTATACCCTTTCTATTTTGTCTAGTTCTTGAGGAAGGGATTTGATTTTGAAAAATCTAATTTGATAGTTGGATTCTATATGAAAAATCATGTAGGAATGGCCTAAGAGGTTACTTGAATCAAAGGGAAAATAATTAGGCCAAAAATCCAAAGAAAAAGGATTTAATGTTTAGGTAATGTGTAATATGTTTGGATAATTGTTGAATAATTAGCATTGGTATTGGTTTGATAGGTACCTTGCCAAATTCTCAAGAGAACATCTTGAACTTAAGGGAAATCAAGAACCAAGCATCAAAAGGTAGCATTGAATTACATTTTTGATTGCTTTCTTGCTTACATTGATGTGTTAATGTGTATATGTGCAAAGTGTGCCATGATGTGACTAAGCTTTGTTGCAAATGTTGATTGCAATGTTTGAATTATGTTGCCTTGGAATTATGTCATTTGAATATGGGTATGATAGCTTACTTTCCATGGCATGAAAGCATGAACACATAAGCAAGATAAATGCACAAAAGCATCGTACGTAGTCTTTGCATTAATACATGATAATTGTGATTTCTTGCTACTAGGATTTCTTTGAAATCTCACTCTTATGTTTAATACCACCTAGGAGGGAGTTCAAGAAAGCGCATGGAAGAAGTTTCGGAGGCCAAATGAATATTTACTATACCCTAGAATGACTTTTGGAACTTGTTATGGAATGTTACAAATTATGAAATTTTGTTGGATGATAGCTCCTAGTAGGAGCCAAGCACGTATGTCTATGTTTAAAAATGTGGAAGTATATTAGAATTTTTGTTTAAGTATGTGTTAAGGCCCATATGATTAAGGATGAGTAAAAGGTTAAGAAAAGATAAAACCAAGTATGATTAGGGGATAAACTTTCCCTAGAAATGACCAAACTTGAGACACATGAAATAAATAGCAAATGTTCAAATCTGGACTTGAAATTTGGTAGACTTATAGGACACATTTTTGGCTTTAAATCAAGTGGTAGATCACTAAATTTGGAATTTTGTACAAAGAGGTATGGCCTTCCAAAGTTGGGAAAAAATACTGGAAATTTCAGAATTTACCAAATGAACAGTACATATTTTGTGGAAGCTAGTGCTGATTCGTAAGGAAATGATATCTATGATTATTTTTCCTAGCTAGAGCTTTTCATAAGCTTCACGTGAGATTGAGAACCACTCCATTTTGATTTTTCAACATTTAGTTATGATTTTTCAAAGTTGACTCGATTTTTAAGGGTTAGTGAATAGTAATAAAAATCAAATTTTTAAAACCTTGGTTTTTACCTACTTTAAGTACAGCGTAACGCTTCCGAATGGTTCCAAATGACGTATAATGGGATTTAAAAATGAAGGTGTGATAGTGTGCTACTAGAAGGATGCTCAGACTCAAAACCACCAGGCTTCAATGGAGAAAACTATACATTTTGGAAGATGAGGATGAAGATTTTCATCAAAGCAACCGAATATGGTTTATGGGATGAGATCAAGCATAGGAACTATGTTCCAGAGAAAACTGTTGGCAATCAACAAGTTCTCAAAAGTCCCAGAGAGTTCGAGAAAGAAGATAAAAGGCTTGTGTTGTTGAACGATAAAGCAATCAATATTTTGACCTGTGTATTATGCCAAAAAGAATACTTCCGAGTTTCAAGCTTGGAGATTACAAAAGAAATATGGGAGGCACTGGAGATTACACACGAAGGGACAACCAGTGTAAAATAGAGTAGAATCAATATTCTCACCATATAATTCAAATTATTCAGAATGAAAGATGGAGAGAGCATTTGAGATATAGAAGTAAGATTCTCATATCTCATTAACCATCTCATTACACTCGGCAAGAAGTATAGTCAAGAAGACCAAGTGAGGAAAATGCTAAGCGGTCTCATGAAGGAATAGGAACTAAAGGGGAGATAAAAGGAGAATCAATTGGCTTTGGTTGTTGTACTATTCAGAAGCTTGGCGGAATATGAGAGCAAGTAGAACTACTAGAAGGAGATGAACAAGAAGAATCATAAGGGCATCGCTCTCAAGACTCAGGAGAGTAAAGATGATGACAAAAAGGATTTGGAGGATGATGAAATGGGTCTCATAGTCAGAAGATTCAAAAAGTTCTATAGGAACAAAGCTAGAAGTAGATTCCAATCAAAACATAAAGCCTTCACATCTCAAAATGGGCCTAAAGAACCAATAGTCTGCTTCAAATGCAAGAAGCTGGGACACCTTAAAGCAGAGTGTCCTCAACTATCCAAATGAAGGACAAAGACAAAAAAAAAAGTTCAGAAAAAAAAGGCATTCATGATAGTGATATGAAGAAACAGCTAACACTTGTCTCATGGCACAGGAAGATGGAGATTCAGAGATAGATGAGGTAATCATTTATGAACCTTCTTATGATGAATTGTAATCTGAATAATGTGTTACATTCTAAGCTAGTAAGAATTGCTAAGGAGTTGGTAAGCTCTAAAAAGAAGATAAAAATTCTGGAGGAACAACAAGCTAAGCAGAAAGACGCCACACCTCCAATCTGCATAGAATATGAGCAGAATAGAAAGAAAACCGAGGAGCTCACTAAAATTCTAGAGAAATTCATAAAGGGTAGTGAAATGCTCAAAGTGATTCTCGGAGCTCAACGTTGTATGATGGATAAGTCCAGAATAGGATATGATCCTGCTCAAGATAAAAAAGAAGGAAAGAAGAAAAGTGGTAATTGATTGTATCTAATGTTCTTTAGAAATGCTATTCACTCTTCTAATCCTTTTGCATTATGTTTATATTGCACTCATAAGGATCATACAATCTCTTCTTTTCATGACAAGAAGAAAAGGACTTACAGAATATTAAAATGGGTGCCCCAAGTTACTTACATATCTAGGACAAACCATACTAACTAGAAAGGATCCAAAAAGGTATGGGTACCTAAAATGTGATTCTTTTGTTGCAGGTATGTTTCAAAACATCCAGAACAAACAAATAGTATATCAACAGTGGATGCTCCAGACACATGACGGGTGATACTGAAAAGTTCTCATAACTCAAACCAAAAGAAAGAGGCAAAGTGAGCTTTGGTAGAAATCAATCTGGGAGAATTGCTAGAATCAGAGAAAGAGGAATTGACAAGGGAATGAAAGTTGAAGACGTTTACTATGTAGAAGGCCTATGTCACAACCTATTCAGTGTCAGTTAGAGTTCCAATAAGAACAATTGGGTGATCTTCGATTCAAAACCTCTTTAGGAAGATAGGGACCAGGGATGAGTTGGAGATATGGAAACCTCCTTCAGCTGTAAACCAGTACCAAGAGAGTACCCATGACTTCCTTCCAGATAACCTTATCATTGATTAGGCTGGGTTCAATTTTCTTCCAATTAACAGAGGAAAGCCAAAGTTAGAAGAACTAAAGCCATAATACCTGAAAAAGATACATTCAGGCTAGCTCTAGATACAGGAAGAACCCCTTGTGATACAGAGGCAGACTGAGTATTGACGAGCAGATCCTTAAGATGAGGTGAGAGACAAGAATGTAAGCTAAAAAGACCTGACTAAAGATAGAACAAGAATGGTCTAAGACAACAAAGTACCAAGGTTGAGCCTATCAGCATTAGTGCCTCAGATTTGCGTCAGCACTGTTTAGTTAAGCATGCTTAGTAAGAGTAGCCCAAGGAAGGGTAACCCTGGGAAGTAAGGTAAGGGAGTGTAAAAGCCAGAAATGTCAGCCATTTTGGCAAGAATGCACTAAGCCCAACAGAAATAGAGAATAAAATTAAGGAAATTGTTAAGCTCCTTAGTGTCCCAAGCAATATGTTTTAGACCGAGACAGATGATTTACTTTAGAGTTTTGGAGGTCCTTGTACACCAGACAATCTACAGACGAATGGTCAGACAGAAAGAATGACTCAGATGTTAGGAGTTATGCGGTATGTGTGCTTGATTTTAGCGGTAATTGGAATATGTACTTATCATTAGCCGAATTTGCCTATAGCAATAATTTCCATTCAATTATCCAAATGGCGACATACGAAGCATTTTACGGGAGAAAATGTATATCTCCCTTATGCTGGATGGAGCTTAGTGAAAGAAGTATTCATGGTCCTGATATAGTGGCTCAAACCTCCCAACAAATCAAAACCATTAAGCAAAGACTCCTAATAGCTCAAAATAAACAGAAGGGCTTTGCTGATACTAGAAGGAGACTGCTAGAGTTTGAGGTTGGTGATCACGTTTTCCTCCAAGTGACACCAATAACGGGAGTCAGTCAATCACCTACCGCTATTCATGAACAACGCTTATGAGTCATGGATTTGTTTGAAGAAAGTATTTTTGGACAAGTATTTCCCCTCCACCAAGATTGCAACTACTCGGAAGGAAATTTTCATGGCTAAGCAAAAACCATTTGAGTCATTCTTCGAATTCTAGAGCCGGTTTCAAGAAATGCTTACCCGGTGCCCCCCCAATCATCAAATCCTTGAGGAGTACTTGGTATAGTATTTCTATAATGGATTGTTGCCCTATGATGCCCAAGTCTTAGATGCTGCTGCAAATGGGTCCATAGAGAATATGGAACCACGAGCTGCATAGGAGTTAATAAGAACTTTTGCTCTCAACCGACAACATGTGGGCTCAAGGGATCCAAGGGGTCACAAAGCTGAAAGAGATTTACTTTTAGTCAAGCTAGCCCAAGACATGTCTAAGCTTGTAAATACAGTTGAAAGTCTCCGCTCCAACAAGCCACAATCTCTTGCTTTAGTGGCTACAAGTTGTGGGGTTTGTAACTCTATGATGCATACTACACCAAATTGCCCCAAGCTGGTTGAAGAAGTTAATGCAATGTACCGAGGTAGAGAGGGGCGATATCAAAAAAAGAACCCCTACTCAAATACCTACAATCCCGTTTAGAGAGACCACCCAAATTTTAAATAGGGAGGAGGGACAAATAGATCAAATTAGTTCCAAGGCAATCAGTTTCACAATGCTCGGGCTTCTTCAAGCAATTTTCAAGACCCTTCAAGAGCAATAGTTACTGTCACATCCAGTAATATGAAATTTAGAAATAGGGATATTCCTAAATAATTAAGGGTCAAAAATGACAAGGAGAAATAGAAGAATTTTGGTGGAAAATAATTATTATAGTTTTCCAAGCCAATTATGAAAAATTTTGACTAATTAAGGAAAATTGGTCAAGAATAATTATGGAAAAATATTTCCAAGCCTCAAAAAATTAAGGAAAAATAAGGACAATGTTCCTTGAGAATTATATGGGATTATAAAATTGGTTTTATGACCAAATTGCCCTTAGAGAAATTACAAAGGAAGTTAAGGGCAATTTAAGCTAGTTTAACGTCTTTTATTTGGAAAATTCCAAATAAATATTTTTAAGGAGGATAAAATCCCAAGAAAATTCCTATGATATCCCAAGGAGTTATAAGAGATTATGGAATTAAAAGAAGACCCTCAAGTATCTAAGATTTTTCTCAATTCCTTTGAAAAGAGGAAAAATCACTAAAGAGAAGGCAAATAGTTTTCCTTTTTATTTAATTATTGGGAAATTAAATTTGAGACAAAGAGGGCAATTTAGGAAGATAAAAATGAGGAGAATAATTTATGGATCTAACAAAAAATAATTATAGAGGCCAAAGCATTGTAATTATAGAAAAGAATTAAACTCGGAGTAAAAGTACACCGATAAAGTGTTAATCAGAGTCTTGCACTTGACTTGGCCCATAAGTTGCCACTTGTCAAGCCTTCAATGGATGGTAATTAAAGCTTTCCAAGTATCAAGCTACCAATAGAGAGGATCTTGACTTGGAATTAAATTACATTATGGTTTAAGTTAATTAAGAGAGAGGATTAAGATTAAGTAGGCTTATGACACTTGGCAAATCATTAATGATGGTTGGTGGGATATTTTGTGCACATTAATGAGCTCTTCCTCCCCCTAAATATGGTTAGTATTTCGGCCAAGGCAAGAAGAGAGGGAAAAAGAGAGAGCTTGATGAAGAAATCAAGAGAAAGGGAGCAACTTTGATCATCCAACTAAGATTCAAGCTTGGTAAGTTGTTCCAAGATGTTCCTTGCTTTGATTGCTTGAGTTGTATGGTTGAAAATCATAGTTTTCCTTCTCTTTTGATGCTGGATGAAACATATATATTGTAGAGGAGGAAGTTTTATGGTTCAATCTTGCTAGAACACTTCAAAGCATGATAGATCCTAGTAGTTACAAGTGGTTGTAGGTTGTTTTTGAAGTGTTTTCTTTGATATATCTCTTAAAGTTCATTTCGGCCAAAGCAAGATTTGAACCCTATGATTTTTTTTTTTCAAATTTTTGAGGCTTCCATTGTGTTCAAAATAGAAAATAGTATAGGGTAAACCTAAAGAACATGTGTTGGAAGCCTTAGAATCAAAGTTGCAATTTTTGGATTTTTAACCCAAATGGTTCAGTCAAGCTAAAACTGAAAGAAGGAAATTTATTTTGTTAAATCCAAGTAGATATTTGGAATCTACATGAAAAATCATGTAGGAATGAGTCAAGAGGGAATTTTTAGGGTTATGGAAACCAACACTAAAAATTCAAGAACAAAGATGGAAGCTTTAAGGGGTTTAGGAGTTACTTGAGTTATATTATTGATTCTCATGTGGAATGGTTGATGATTCTTGCTGCCCTTTTTGTGGATTGCCATACTAGGGTTTGACATTTGTGGAAGCAAGAAAATAAAAAAGCATTGGATTAAGGTAGTAAGATTTAATTGACCTTAATGTTGAGTGTTGCATTGATTGCTATGCAATTTCATGTGCTATTATGTGGTTGAACTAGATGATGATGATTGTGTAGCTATACTCCTTGCTTTATGTGCCTTAGCTATTGCATGTTAGAGTGCTACATGTATGAGGTAAAGTAGTTCCCTATTAATAGCAAAAGGTTGGAATGCTTGTAATTGATGCATGCTAATGTTTTGGTTGATTGATCTTGCTACTGAGATTTCTTAAAATCTCATCCCCCAAATACAATCTAACATTTTAGGTCCTAAAACTCCCAAGAGCAAGCTTCAGATTGGAGGCTAAATTATGGTGTCACACCATAAAAATTCGTGGACTTTTGGTTATGTATAAATATCAATGGTTGGTGCTGTAATCTCTAAGCATGATGTCAGTTTAGAACCATGTTTTATTAAGTTACCAAACGAATTTATACACAACACTTAGTATACTTAGAGGTGACATCGTGAACTTCAAATTGATAGGAAGCACGTTAAAAATGGCCAACTACACAATTTTTAATGATTTTTCAAAGTTAAGGTTTAGAATCTGGAAAAAGGATTTTTGCCAAATGGATAGAGGTGAATTTCACAAAAACCTGATGCTTTTTGCAATAGAATTGGTTCATAAGATTATTTTTTTTTTGAAAAACCATTCAAATATATTTTTATAGAATTTTGAACCACTCCATTTAGATTTTTCTAGATTAATTTATGAATTTTTGAAGTTGGGCCAGAAAATTGGATTTTCACTTGTTGAACTGTAAAAATCTGAAAATCAGCGTTTTTCATGGATTTTTGAGCCCAAGACCATCCAATGTGATCTAAAATGGTTTTGATTAAACCCTAAGTGGATTCGATAGTAAGGTGTGACATTTTTGGTATCAGAGCGGAGGTTCTGGTATAGGATAGAATGCTTTACTTTGTTAATATGTCAGTTAAAAGGAAAATTGACATATTGTTGTAGGAGTTGTGATGGAAAACACAATGGATTGGGACGCAAGATCTGAGAAGTCGGTCAATGATTGGGATGTTAACATGACTGATCTCACCAAAGAGGATCCAATGGGATGGACTATGAGGACTGTTAGCCCAGGATACTCAACGAAGGAGTCCAACAATTATCTAAAGCATGGGGCTAACCTTTGAGGGGTTACTGTTGAGGATTCAATGAACCTTCCTAGACCCAGTACCCCAGTGGATCCCACAATTGATATGTATCAAGAACCAATGGATCCTAGTTTTGACATTTAGTCTCACAAACAGCTTGTTAGCCCAAGTGTACACCCAAGTGACATCCCCGAACCTAATACCAAGCCAGGGATACCCCTGACACCCAGAGTACCTATCATTGTTCCAACTAAGCCTAAGATCCGTAGTCAGGATCAGCTGAGAGAGAAGTTAGAATTCTTGGGTTAACATATCAGGAAAGATGAGGATGAGCAAGACCCGAACATCTATCTAGAATACCTTCAAGGAGTAAAGGTGTTATATTAGACTCATGGACTGGGTAACCCTTATCTAGACACCAAGGACTGGAATTTTATGATGACAGACATGCTTCCATATTTACCCTTCTGGGTATATAAGTTCTGTCGCCTGAATCCGATAGTGGATTTAGGTGTTGAGGATTACATCCAGCACCTTGAAAACTTTGTTAAGATTCACTATTTTTAGATAGTCAGATCCTCATAAAATTGATGTAGGACTTTGTTTTGGTATAGCTAACCTGAGTAGGTTAGTCTGGCATGTTTGATGGCTATGTATGTTAAACTATATTGCTGTGACTAATGACTGATGTATTATGAATGCATATGTTGCTAAATGAAACCAAGTATGATGTTTATTTCTTGTTCCTCGGATATACTATCTGTTTATTTCTTGGTTGGTAATGTTGCTGCCTTTTTTATGGATTATGATAATTTGATATTTATGGAGGAGAGGAAGAAGATCAAAGAACCAAAGAGCTATTGGAGCAAGGTAATGGGATTTAATTAACTACTAATGTTAACCTTGCATTGTTTATTATGGCATAAATGCTTGCTATCACGTGGTTGAACTATGATGATTGTGATATGGTTACTCCTTGTATTTGTTGCCATGGCCTTGCATGTTAAGGTTGCCTATTTATAAGATGATTAGTTGTCCTATGGTAGCTAAGGTTTGTAATGCTTTAAGGATGATGTATATTGATGTTGTAGTTAATTATTCTTGCTACTGGGGTTTCATTGAAATCTCACCCTCCCAAAATAATCCAACATTTTAGGAGCTGAATCATCCAAACGTAAGCTGTAAATTCAAGGGTAAATGTGGTGGCTGAATTATGAGAAACAATTATATTTTGGTTATGTATAAGTATGCATGGTTGGTGCTGTAACCCTAATAGAACCATCAAGTTGAAGCTACATTTTGATTAAGCTTCTGAACGAATTTAATTGTGAAATTTGGCATGCTTAAAATATCATGTCCAGAGGTTCAAATTGATATGTGGCACAATAAAAATGGACAACTGTCCGAATTTTGGTGAATTTTCAAAGTTAAGGTTTAGAATCTAGAAAAAGGATTTTTACCAAAATGACTGTGGTGGGTTCCACAAAAATCCGGCACTTTCTCAAAAGAAATTGATCCATAAGATCATTTTTTCCTGAAAGAGAATTCAAAGAGCTTTCCATATAATTTTGAATCACTCTGTAACACCTTATGTTTATACCAATTAACTTGCCTTGCGGAAGCATTTGGAATCACTTTTGAAGACTACAAGTTATGAAAAATCAAGTTTGAATATTTTCTTTTACGGATTACTATTCATTATAACCCAAAAATGTGGCAAACTTCGAAAATTCATAACTAATTGTAGAAAAATTGAAATCGAGTGATTCCAAGTTCTATGGAAGCCTCTTTGGATAAAATTTTGAGAGAAAATAGTTTCTGGACTAATTGCCTTAAAATTTGAGCCCAGTTTTTCTTGAAAAAATTACTGTTCATATGGTCATTTTTCCATTTTTCACTTATTTTAGCCCAACTTTGGGAAGGTATAACTTCTTGTGTGGTTATCAGGTTTAGGTGAACCAACTCTCATCTTAAAGAGAAAAATCTCATCTATTTGCTCACCGAATCTCATGGCTATACTCACTCAATTGCTTAATTTGACTTTGGTCAAAGTTTAGGTCCATAATGTTGACTTTTATCCCCCTTGGAAGGATAAATTATCTTACTTGACCAAGTACTTGCATACTAATTCTCCTACCATATAATAATGCATATTGGATAACACTAGCATGCTTTCACATATTAACACATAAGCTAGCATATATCCATAACTTAAAACCTTAAAGTATACTCTTAATTACATTCATCCAACATAAGGTTTTTCTTCATTCTTCTTCTTCTTCTTGAAGCAAACTTAATTCTCCACTATAGCTACTTCTTTTCCTTTGCTCTTGGAGGTTGAAGGCCCTAGGGTTTGTTAAATATGGGGTAAGATTCTTGGGGAATCTTAGTAGCACATTGCATACATTACTATGGTTACACATCACAATGTAATTCAAGCTACATGCATACATACATACATACTTGAGTATTATGCACTTGCCATGGAAAAACATAACATCATAACATAACATATCATCTCAACCATGCATAAACCAAGGTATACATGCATGGAGGCATCATGGCATAACATCATAACACATACCAATGAACATAGAATGTATAGTAACTCTAACAAGTAATAGAATGCAAAAGCTACCGTGTTGGCTTTCCTTCCTCTTGAACTCTTTTCTCTTGACTAGATCTTTGCCCCTTTGTTGTGTATAGCCTATTAGGCAACCAATGACACAACATTAAGCATTACTTCAACTCCATAACTTAACATAACCCCTTAAACCCCTTTTTTCTTGACTTTTAGGGTTTATTTTTCTAGCTTTGATTCTTGAACTTTCTTGGGCCTTTCCTACATAATTTTCCATGTAGAATCCATTTATCATATTAGTTTTATGAAAATCCAATCCCTTCCCATTGAACTTGACTTGGCCGAACCATAGGGATAAATAGGTTCAAAATTTTCATTTCAATTTTTAATGCTTCCAACATCCCTTTCTGGTATATACCTACACTAAATCATCATTTAAACTCATTGGAAGCATCAAATTGAATTGAAACATCTTCCCTCCTACATTTCTCAATTTGGCCGAACCATATATATAATTATAGGGAAAAGGATTCTCAACAAAACTAACATGTAATCACTTAATCCTTAACCTTTAACCATGCTTAATCTTAACCATACTTCATCTAAACCATTCCCTATCATTTTGATAAAATTTGGGCAGCACTTCTCCTTAGGAAAATGACTTTCCATCATCATTAAAATAGCACAAAACCCACATATCATCATTATACTTGAAATAGGAGAATCGTAGAAGCTTACCTTGCTTCCAAATAACTTTCTCTCACTAGAAATCTTCTCTTTCTCTCTCTAAACGAAAATTTGCAAGAGGTTTCCTACTTGAAAGGCTTCACACAAAATGAACATGTGGGAGGGGGTATTTATAGGCTTCCTTTTTCATTAATTCCACATTTGCCCTTCTTGCATAAGACTTAATCTTAGCCCTCCAATTCTTACCTCTTTCCACATGTACAAATCTTAGGCTATGTGGCTTAATATGTTGACACTTGGATGGTGGGTCATTAGGGCTTATGTCATCTTTCTTATCTATTAAAATTAATTAGGCTTTAACTAAGGTTAACTCCCTTAATTCCTTGATTAACTTGGCTAATTACCCT
This sequence comes from Neltuma alba, assembly GCF_004799145.2. Taxonomy (NCBI): domain Eukaryota; kingdom Viridiplantae; phylum Streptophyta; class Magnoliopsida; order Fabales; family Fabaceae; genus Neltuma; species Neltuma alba. Next base: position 45,603 of record NW_021635186.1, read on the forward strand.
TCTAGAAACTTTTGACTTTTCAAAGATAGATGGTTAAATCCTAGCCATCCAATGAACCATGTTTACCACGTGTCATAATCCTACGGAAGATGACTTAACCATAATCATTTTACTTATCCCTAATTAAATTTTAATCTAACTTGATTTAGTATATTCTTTTCCTTTTTCTTTTTATTTTCTTTTTTCCCTTTCTTGGCCAATTTGGGCATGACATGTGTCCTTGACATTATATCAGAAATTTTACCACCTCGGTTATCCTGACAGTCTACTGAATCGTAATATAATATTGGTTTATTTTATCTGATAGCCGAAAAATTCTAGTATCTCAGAATTCTTATATCAGATCACCATTAATTATATCTCAGTAAAGGGAACTTCCTTGATTAATTTCATAATTTTTCTCCCCATATAACTCTTTAAATTGCCGTTTCCGTAAAAACAGACAATCTACCAATATTAATTTAGCTTTAAATTCAATTAAAGCTAACCTCCTCATCATTTAGGGTTGGAAATAATTTTATAAATCTCCATAATTCCTAAATGAATTTCTTTTATTTTTTCATAATTTTCTGAGATCTCTAGGTATTTTTAATAATTGATATTGGCCAATAAAAGACACATATATGGCGGCACCTTAAAGGAGCAGAGGGGAAAAAATAGTCAACACTATTGACCAATTAGTCAACTTTATTGAGTCACATAGTAAAAATTTTGCTCTACCAGGTAGATAGGGAATTGTCTAACACTTACCCGTATTGCATTCTAATTTTTCTACTGCCCATAAAATATGTTCTGGTGACTCATACGATGACTCATCATCCTCATAAATGAAGCACATAGGAAAAAAGAAGAGAATTCAAGTTGAACTTGTCTTCCTCAAAATATCTGAGATATTTTCTAACTTTGTCTTCTAATTAAGGGACATTGATTATTTAACATTTGACTGGAGCATTTTATCCCATCCTGAACTCCAAAAATTTATCTATTTATACCATAAAATTCGTCTAATTCTGTAGAAAATTTATGAATTTTCTCATATCATAACTCAGACCATAAGTATTTCTTTTTAAATTTCCCATAACAAACCCATAAACTGCAGTTTTGGCCTTAAAAAATGTTAAAGCCATTCTGCTGGCCTTCAAGAGTTGAGACTAATTTTATAAATTCTATAGCCTCTTAGATCATACATCCCCATTTTATCATAACTTTCTGAGGTTTCCTTATGACCCAAACAATTAAATCTACCTCAACATTTCAAACTGAGCCATAAACTTATAAATTCCTTTTAAGTCAACTCAAGGGCATTTTCATCATTTCTCCCCATAAACAGGCCTTAAAATGTCATTTTCTATTTTCTGGAATTTTCTAGAATTTTTTGGGTATTACTTCCATTTTTACCCATTCCTGGCCCAAAACTTTCCAAAATTACAGTATTGCCCTTGGTCAAGTAAACCTTATAAATCACCCTATTATGGCCTCTATCATAACCTTCGTCTAAACTGACCTCTTTTCTCATTTCTGGGCCTCGAGACTTCACCGGAGCCTCTATCTTTCTTTACATTTTAGTCCCTAGAACTTTCTCTATTTACAGTTTAGTCCCTAAAACCCTTCAATATTCCTTTTACATTTCTGGGACTCTTGCTCATAGAGATTTAGTAGCCTACCTATCTTAGGCTAATCCATGTATTCTTAGGCCCAAAACTTGGGGTGTGACACACTCCATTTTGATTTTTCTATATTAAGTTATGATTTTTTAAATTTATACAGGAAATCTGAAACTTACCCAATGAACAGTAAAAATCCAAAAAGTAACGCCCTAATACATCTAATGTGGTCTATAATGGTTCCAAATAAACTCTAAATCATTCTGGTAGTAAGGTGTAACAACTTGGTACCTCGATTCAAGAATAAGCTTAATGAATCTATACAAATCATCAGAAACAAAGCCAAATTAGTGGCTAAAGGATATAATCAGGAAGAAGGTATTGATTATGAGGTAACATATGCTCCAGTAGCTAGATTGGAAGCCATACGAGTACTCTTAACTTTTGCCTGCATACAAGATTTTAAACTATATCAAATGGATATTAAAAGTGCATTTTTGAACGGTTATATTATGGAAGAAGTTTTCATTGAACAACCCCCTGGTTTTGAAGATCCAAATCTCCCTGATCATGTTTACAAATAGAAAAAGCCTTTATATGGTTTAAAACAAGCACCTAGAGCATAGTATGAATGACTCAACACTTTTCTAATAGAAAAAGGTTTTGAAAGAGGCAAAGTAAACGCTACACTCTTTATTAAAAGAAATAAGAAAGAACTTTTAATCGTTCAAATTGATGTGTATGATATTATATTCAATGCTACGGATGAAGATCTTTTCCAAAAGTTTGCTAAGTCAATACAAGATGAATTCGAGATGTAAATGATGGGAAGAGAATTGAATTTCTTCCTGGAATTGCAAATCAAACAGAAGAAAAATAGAATATTCATATCTCAGACAAGGTATCTTAAAGAACTTCCAAAGAAATATGGTTTAAAGCATGCAAAGAGTGTAAAGACTCCCATGAGTTCAACTATATCACTAGATGCAGACAAGAAACACAAAGATGTGAATCTAACCAAATACAGAGGAATGATTGGATCACTATTCTACTTCACAGCAAGCAAACCAGGCATTTAGTTTAGTGCGGGAATGTGTGCCAGATATTAATCATCTCCCAAGGAATCACATAAAGAAGCTGTCAAGAGAGTCCTTAGATATCTTGGCAGAACACCAAATCTAGCAATATGGTATCCAAAGAAAGGAGTAGAATATCTAATGAGATACTCAGATGCTGATCATGGAGGTTACAAAACAGACAGGAAAAGTACCAGTGGACAATGCTAAGTTTTAGGAGGATGCCTTGTCTCATGGTCTAGCAAGAAGCAAAACATTATTGCTATATCCTCTATAGAATCAGAATATGTTGTCATTGCTAGTTGTTGTGCTCAGATTCTATGGTTTTAAACAACAGTTACAAGATTTGGGAATCAAGTTGAAGGAAATCCCAATCCTATGTGACAACATGAGCACAATCAGCCTATTAAGAATCCAGTTCAACATGCCTAAATCAAGCATACTGATGTTCAATATCACTTCATTTGGGATCATGTTCAAAAAATAGATGTGAAGATAGAATTCATTCCAACTAAATATCAGATAGTAGATATATTCACAAAGCTTCTCAACCAATAAAAATTCAATTACTTTAGAAGATAATTAGGAATGGTAAATCCCAATAAGTTGTAAGAAATCTCACATTACTTCTTCAGTTTGAGTATCTAGATTTAAAGTTTTGATCATTAAAAAGCTAACTTAAGCATCAGTGGATAGAAGTATGTTTTGCTGGAAACTCTATTTGAATACTGAAAAACAGAGGTGAATAGAGTAGGGTTTGATTGATAAAAGCATCAATAATCATGCCATGAAGATATCTCAATCTATTGATCACCTGATCGATAAATCCAATTTATCAATCAGCTCATCGATCAACAAGGTATATAGGACTGATTAGAAGTGACAGGGAACAGAATTTTGAATAACCTAATCGATCACTCCATTATCAAATAATTTATCAATCAACAGCAGAAAGAGACTCTTCGTTCAATCAGTCAAATAGGTAAAGTTTATCGATTAATTAATCGAACAATGATTAATTGATCACATGATCGATAAACTTGAACAGGTATGACTTTCATTGCAAATTTATCGATAACATATCCGATTATTGCTTGTTCGATAACATAATCAATAATTGCTCTTAATGTTCTTGATTGTTCTTCATATTTATCAATCACTTGATCGATTATTTTCAACTTTATAACATTAGAACTTGAAACCCCTGTCAGTTTTTCAGAACCTTAACTCGATCAACCGTTCATCCATTTTTTTTACAAGGGTCAAAAATCACATTGTTCTATTAAATTTCCCACTGTTCTTCACTCAAAATCATCTTCTAAGCCTCTCTTGATCACTCCCAACCTCTTTAAACATACAAATCATCGAACACTACTCCAAAAATCCTCTTCTGCGTTGGAAAATGGCAAGAGTTAAGCAAGCTGGTAGTGAGTGAGAAGAAAGCTCTGAGAAGCAACCAATCCAAAGAAATTAATTACTCCCTCGACTACCAAGAAGAGATATATGTCACACCCCAAGTTTTGGGCCTAAGAATACACAGATTAGCCTAAGATAGGTAGGCTACTAAATCCCTATGAGCAGGAGTCCCAGAAATGTAAAAGGAATGTTGAAGGGTTTTAGGGACTAAACTGTAAATAGAGAAAAGTTCTAGGGACTAACATGTAAAGAAAGTTAGAGGCTCTAGTGAAGTTTCGAGGCCCAAAAATGAGAAAAGAGGTTAGTTTAGACCAAGGTTATGATAGAGGCCATAATAGGGTGATTTATATGAGGTTTACTTGACCAAGGGCAAAACTGTAATTTTAGAAAGTTTGGGGCCAGGAATGGGTAAAAATGGAAGTAATACCCAAAAAATTCTAGAAAATTTCAGAAAATGGAAAATGACATTTTAAGGCCTGTATATGAGGAGAAATGACGAAAATGCCCTTGAGTTGACTTAAAAGGAATTATAAGTTTATGGCTCAGTTTGAGATGTAGAGGTAGATTTAATTGTTTGAGACATAAGGAAACCTCAGAAAATTTTGGTAAAATGGGGATGTATGATTTAAGAGGCTATAGAATTTATAAAATTAGTCTCAATCCCAGAAGGCCAGCAGAATGGCTTTAATATATTTTTAAGGCCAGAACTGCAGTTTATGGGTTTGTTATGGGAAATTTAAAAGAAATACTTATAGTCTAAGTTATGATCTGAGAAAATTCATAGATTTTCTACAGAATTAAATGAATTTATGGTATAAATAGATAAATTTTGGAGTTCAGGATGGGATAAAATGTCCAGTCAAATGTTAAATAATTAATGTCCCTTAATTAGGAGACAAAGTTAGAAAATATCTCAGATATTTTGAGGAAGACAAGTTCAACTTAAATTCTCTTCTTCTTTCCCATGTGCTTCATTTATGAGGGTGATGAGTCATTGTATGAGTCACCAGAAGATATTTTATGGGCAGTAGAAAAATTAGAATGCAATACGGGTAAGTGTTAAACAATTTCCTATCTACCCTAGTAGAGCAAAATTTCTACTATGTGACTCAATAAGGTTGACTAATTGGTCAATAGTGTTGACTATTTTTTCCCCCTCTGCTCCTTTAAGGTGGCGCCATATATGTGCCTTTTATTGGCCAATATCAATTATTAAAAATACCTAGAGATCATAGAAAATTATGAAAAATTAAAGGAAATTCATTTAGGAATTATGGAGATTCATAAAATTATTTCCAACCCTAAATGATGAGGAGGTTAGCTTTAATTGAATTTAGCTAAATTAATATTGGTAGATTGTCTGTTTTTACGGAAACGGCAATTTAAAGAGTTATATGGGGAGAAAAATTATGAAATTAATCAAGAAAGTTTCCTTTACTGAGATATAATTAATGGTGATCTGATATAAGAATTCTGAGATACTAGAATTTTTTCGGCTATCAGAAAAATAAACCAATATTATATTACGATTCAGTAGATGTCAGGATAACCGGGGTGGTAAAATTTCTGACAGAATGTCAAGGACACATGTCATGCCCAGATTGGCCAAGAAGGGAAAAAAGAAAATAAAAAGAAAAAGGAAAAGAAAATACTAATCAAGTTAGATTAAAATTAATTAGGGATAAGTAAAATGATTATGGTTAAGTCATCTTCCGTAGGATCGTGACACTTGGCAAACATGGTTCATTGGATGGCTAGGATTTAACCATCTATCCTTGAAAAGTCAAAAGTTTCTAGAAGGGTAATTAGCCAAGTTAATCAAGGAATTAAGAGAGTTAACCTTGATTAAAGCCTAATTAATCTTAATGGATAAGAACGATGACATAAGCCCTAATGACTCACCATCCAAGTGTCAACATATTAAGCCACATAGCCTAAGATTTGTACATGTGGAAGAGGTAAAAATTGGAGGGCTAAGATTAAGCCTTATGCAAGAAGGGCAAATGTGGAATTAGTGAAATATGGAGCCTATAAATACATGTTCATTTCATGCAAGACCTTTTCAAGTAGGAAACCTCTTGCAAATTTTCATGTAGAGAGAGAAAGAGAAGAATTCTAGTGAGAGAAAGTCATTTGGAAGCAAGGTAAGCTTCTAAAACTCTTCCATTTCAAGTTATAATGATGGTATGTTAGTTTTAGGCTATTTTAATGATGATAGAAAGTCATTTTTCTAAGGGGAAGTGCTGCCCAAATTTTATCAAAGATAAGGAATGGTTTAGATGAAGATTAAGCATGGTTAAATGTAAAGATTAAGTGGTTACATGTTAGTTTGGTTGAAAATCCTTTTCCCTACAAATATATATATGGTTCGGCCAAGCTAAGCCAATGGGAAGGGATTGGATTTTCATAAAACTAATATGATAAATGGATTCTACATGGAAAATTGTGTAGGAAAGGCTCAAGAAAGTTCAAGAATCAAAGCTAGAAAAATAAACCCTAAAAGTCAAGAAAAAAGGGGTTTAAGGGGTTATGTTAAGCTATGGAGTTGAAGTAATGCTTAATGTTGTGTCATTGGTTGCCTAATAGGCTATACACAACAAAGGGGCAAAGATCTAGTCAAGAGAAAAGAGTTCAAGAGGAAGGAAAGCCAACAAGGTAGCTTTTGCATTCCATTGCTTGTTAGAGTTACTATACATTGTATGTTCATTGCTATGTGTTATGATGTTATGCCGTGATGCCTCCGTGCATGTATACCTTGGTTTATGCAAGGTTGAGATGATATGTTATGTTATGATGTTATGTTTTTCCATGGCAAGTACATAATACTCAAGTATGTATGTATGCATGTAGCTTGAATTACATTGTGATGTGTAACCATAGTAATGTATGCAATGTGCTACTAAGATTCCCCAAGAATCTTACCCCCATATTTAACAAACCCTAGGGCCTTCAACCTCCAAGAAAAGGAAAAGAAGAAGTAGCTATAGTGGAGAATTAAGTTTGCTTCAAGAAGAAGAAGAAGAATGAAGAAAAACCTTATGTTGGATGAATGTAATTAAGAGTATGCTTTAAGGTTTTAAGTTATGGATATATGCTAGCTTATGTGTTAATATGTGAACACATGCTAGTGTTGTCCAATATGCATGATTATGGTAGGAGAATTAGTATGCAAGTACTTGGTCAAGTATGACAATTTATCCTTCCAAGGGGTAAAAGTCAACATTATGGACCTAAACTTTGACCAAAGTCAAATTAAGCAATTGATTGAGTATAGCTATGAGATTCGGTGAGCAAATAGATGGGATTTTTCTCTTTAAGATGAGAGTTGGTTCACCTGAATCTGATAACCACACGAGAAGTTATGTCCTTCCAAAGTTGGGCTAAAATAAGTGGAAAATGAAAAAATGACCATATGAACAGTAACTTTTTCAAGAAAAACTGGGCTCGAATTTTAAGGCAATCAGTCCAGAAAACTATTTTCTCTCAAAGGTTTATTCAAAGAGCTTCCATAGAACTTGGAATCACTCAATTTTGATTTTTCTACAATTAGTTATGAATTTTCGAAGTTTGCCACATTTTTGGGTTACAATGAATAGTAATCCGTAAAAGAAAATTTTCAAACTTGATTTTTCATAACTTGTAGTCTTCAAAAGTGATTTCAAATGCTTCCGCAAGGCAAGTTAATTGGTAAAACATAAGCTGTTACAATATAGACCCAAAGTGAAGCAAGATACATAAAAAAAAGGGGCATTAAAAATCAGAGAAAGCCATATGTCACATCTCAATTTTTAGACCTAAGAGCCTTAAAAGTAGCCTAAAAAAGGTAGGCTACTAAGCCCTTTTTGAGTCGAAGTCCCAAAGATGAGAAAGAAAGTCAAAACAGTTTCAGGAACTAAACTACAAAGTAAAAGGAGCTCAAGTATAATGAAGGCTAGAGGCTTCAGTAAAGTCTTAAAAACCCAAAAAGAGAAAAGAGAGTAGAAACAGGCTAAGGGTTAAGTTAGAAATCTCAAAGACATAGTTGTATGAAGTTAAGTCCAAGTAAAGACTGAACTATAAATTCAGAAAGTTACGGCCAATAGGGGTAAAAATAGAAAAGTATAAAAAAAATTCTAAGAAAATCCCAAAATATGGGAAATAACATTCTAAGGCTCTTTTATGAAGACAATAATGAAAATACCCTGACGTAGCTTAAATATAATTTATAAGGTGATGACCGATAAAAAGTATATCGTTGGAGGTAATTATTTAAAATAGCAAGAGACCTAAAAAATATATGCAAAAAATGAGATTAAATAGTTGAAAGGTTGTACTAATTTATAAAATAGTCTTGCAACCAAAAGGCTAGTGAAATAGCTTTAATAAATTAAAGCCATTTGCTGTAACAAATGCTTTTTCATTTGCTCAGTACGAGGGATGTCATACGTTTGTTGCAAAAAAAAAATATATGTTGAGTTAAAGATCTCAGTTATAACTATATTTACAAAAAAAAATAAATCAAATAAAATTAGAAAGTGAAAGACCAAAATATATTCCCAAATCATATCCTTCGTTTCCTTAGAAATCGACTTCCAATTAGGCCATAGAATGTTAACTTTGCTTCGGGCTACAGAGCCTATATAGCTAATAAATCTGTCATTCTCTTCACCAATTGGATTCATATTGACATCAAATCCACATGCCTCTTCTGAATACAACCATGACATACTGCTGACTTTGGTAGAGCCTTGTACTACCTCTACCCTTCCTTCCCTCCGGCTCATTGACATCACCGCTGCCACAATCCTCCTCCATATCTCTATCACAATCCTCCTCCATATTTCTATTAGAATCATCCTCCATGTGCTTGTTGAAAAACCAAAATTAGATAAATAAGTAAATTATAATGAAATGCATTAACATAAATAATATTAAGTACATTGTAATGAAATAAATGAAAAGAAAATAACACAAGGTGCATTGCAAAATTACATTACTTAATATGACTTTATGCATTGTCCCATATCCCTTCACAATGATCATCTCTTGCAGCATATTCATCATTATCTACCAATTCAACTTCACTTGGTCTAGGCGGATTTGAAGCAAAAGGTGGTGTCTCCTCAAGATTCATGGTTGGATCACTGTCCTTCTGCTTTTTACTTTGAAGGATAATAGATAATTTTTATTCGCTGGATGAGTAACATAAAATACTGTTTTGCCTAGCTTGCTAAAATGAAGGGCTTATCTGTAACATCCCTATTTTTGGGCCTAGAAGTATCAGAAATAGCCTGAATGAGATAGGCTACCAGACCCCTTTAGTAGAGGTCTTAAAGATGAGAAAGGAAGTTAAAGCAGTTTTAGGGACTAAACTGCAAAGTGAAGGTTTTAAGGGGCTAAAGTGTAATCAAAGTAAGAGGCTCCAGTAAAGTCTCAAAGGCCCAGAAAGAGAAAAGAGACTAGATATAGACCAAAGGTTAAGTTAGAAGCCTCAAAGAGATGGTTTTATGAGGTTGAGCCTAAGCAGGGGGTAAAACCGTAAATTCAGAAAGTTACGGCCATCAGGGGTAAAAATGGAAAGTACTTAGAAAATTCTAAAAAAATCCCAGAAAATGGGAAATAATATTCTAAGGCTCTTTTGTGAAGAGAGATGATGAAAATACCCCTGAGATAACTTAAAAGGAATTTATAAGTTTATGGCTCAGTTTGAGATGTAGAGGTAGATTTAATTGTTTGAGTCATAAGGAAACCTCAAAAAATTATGGTAAAATGGGGATGTATGATCTAAGAGACTATAGAAAATTATAAAATTAGTCTCATCCCCAGAAGACCAGCAAAATGGCTTTAAGAATACTTAAAAGCCACCTGTGCTGAAAAAAAGGCATTTTAAAGAATGATTTTTAAGTGGGGCTACAGGCTGAGTTATGACCTGAGAAAATTCACAAATTTTCTCTAGAATATGAGAAATTTTATGATATTTTTGGATGAATTTTTGGAGCTCTGGATTGAATAAAATGCTCCAGTCAAATATTAAATAATTTTGTCCCCTAAATAGGAGACAAAACAAAGAAAAATATCTAAGAGCCATCATGACGATGCTGAGTCAGCGTGCTGAGTCATCAAGCGTAATCATGACACGACGAGTCATCATGCTGAGTCATCAAGCGTAATCATGACACCTACGAGTCATCATGCTGAGTCACCAGAAGATATTTATGGACAGCATAAAAATCAGAACGCAGTATGGGAATATTTTAGAAGTCTTTTGTCTATCCGTTATAGTGAAATCTCTACTACATGACTCAGTAAGGTTAAGTAGCCTGTTAGTAGAGCTAATTATTTTCATCTATGCTCCTCTGAGATGGCGCCATATATGTACCTTTTATTGGCCAAAATTTTAAGAAGAAGTTGTCCCGGTGGTACAGGGTAGTCAGGACCGAAAAATATCCATTATGGTGCAAGATTGGCTTGATAGGTTGAGAAATAATTAAGAAAATATTTTTGCACGAATTTTCCATTTATTT
>NW_021635187.1:0-171594 GCF_004799145.2 Neltuma alba
CAACTAAGCCTAAGATCCGTAGTCAGGATCAGCTGAGAGAGAAGTTAGAATTCTTGGGTTAACATATCAGGAAAGATGAGGATGAGCAAGACCGAACATCTATCTAGAATACCTTCAAGGAGTAAAGGTGTTATATTAGACTCATGGACTGGGTAACCCTTATCTAGACCAAGGACTGGAATTTATGATGACAGACATGCTTCCATATTTACCCTTCTGGGTATATAAGTTCTGTCGCCTGAATCCGATAGTGGATTTAGGTGTTGAGGATTACATCCAGCACCTTGAAAACTTTGTTAAGATTCACTATTTTTAGATAGTCAGATCCTCATAAAATTGATGTAGGACTTTGTTTTGGTATAGCTAACCTGAGTAGGTTAGTCTGGCATGTTTGATGGCTATGTATGTTAAACTATATTGCTGTGACTAATGACTGATGTATTATGAATGCATATGTTGCTAAATGAAACCAAGTATGATGTTTATTTCTTGTTCCTCGGATATACTATCTGTTTATTTCTTGGTTGGTAATGTTGCTGCCTTTTTTATGGATTATGATAATTTGATATTTATGGAGGAGAGGAAGAAGATCAAAGAACCAAAGAGCTATTGGAGCAAGGTAATGGGATTTAATTAACTACTAATGTTAACCTTGCATTGTTTATTATGGCATAAATGCTTGCTATCACGTGGTTGAACTATGATGATTGTGATATGGTTACTCCTTGTATTTGTTGCCATGGCCTTGCATGTTAAGGTTGCCTATTTATAAGATGATTAGTTGTCCTATGGTAGCTAAGGTTTGTAATGCTTTAAGGATGATGTATATTGATGTTGTAGTTAATTATTCTTGCTACTGGGGTTTCATTGAAATCTCACCCTCCCAAAATAATCCAACATTTTAGGAGCTGAATCATCCAAACGTAAGCTGTAAATTCAAGGGTAAATGTGGTGGCTGAATTATGAGAAACAATTATATTTTGGTTATGTATAAGTAGCATGGTTGGTGCTGTGCTGTAACCCTAATAGAACCATCAAGTTGAAGCTACATTTGATTAAGCTTCTGAACGAATTTAATTGTGAAATTTGGCATGCTAAAATATCATGTCCAGAGGTTCAAATTGATATGTGGCACAATAAAAATGGACAACTGTCCGAATTTTGGTGAATTTTCAAAGTTAAGGTTTAGAATCTAGAAAAAGGATTTTTACCAAAATGACTGTGGTGGGTTCCACAAAAATCCGGCACTTTCTCAAAAGAAATTGATCCATAAGATCATTTTTTCCTGAAAGAGAATTCAAAGAGCTTTCCATATAATTTTGAATCACTCTGTAACACCTTATGTTTATACCAATTAACTTGCCTTGCGGAAGCATTTGGAATCACTTTTGAAGACTACAAGTTATGAAAAATCAAGTTTGAATATTTTCTTTTACGGATTACTATTCATTATAACCCAAAAATGTGGCAAACTTCGAAAATTCATAACTAATTGTAGAAAAATTGAAATCGAGTGATTCCAAGTTCTATGGAAGCCTCTTTGGATAAATTTTGAGAGAAAATAGTTTCTGGACTAATTGCCTTAAAATTTGAGCCCAGTTTTTCTTGAAAAAATTACTGTTCATATGGTCATTTTTCCATTTTTCACTTATTTTAGCCCAACTTTGGGAAGGTATAACTTCTTGTGTGGTTATCAGGTTTAGGTGAACCAACTCTCATCTTAAAGAGAAAAATCTCATCTATTTGCTCACCGAATCTCATGGCTATACTCACTCAATTGCTTAATTTGACTTTGGTCAAAGTTTAGGTCCATAATGTTGACTTTTATCCCCCTTGGAAGGATAAATTATCTTACTTGACCAAGTACTTGCATACTAATTCTCCTACCATATAATATGCATATTGGATAACACTAGCATGCTTTCACATTTAACACATAAGCTAGCATATATCCATAACTTAAAACCTTAAAGTATACTCTTAATTACATTCATCCAACATAAGGTTTTTCTTCATTCTTCTTCTTCTTCTTGAAGCAAACTTAATTCTCCACTATAGCTACTTCTTTTCCTTTGCTCTTGGAGGTTGAAGGCCCTAGGGTTTGTTAAATATGGGGTAAGATTCTTGGGGAATCTTAGTAGCACATTGCATACATTACTATGGTTACACATCACAATGTAATTCAAGCTACATGCATACATACATACATACTTGAGTATTATGCACTTGCCATGGAAAAACATAACATCATAACATAACATATCATCTCAACCATGCATAAACCAAGGTATACATGCATGGAGGCATCATGGCATAACATCATAACACATACCAATGAACATAGAATGTATAGTAACTCTAACAAGTAATAGAATGCAAAAGCTACCGTGTTGGCTTTCCTTCCTCTTGAACTCTTTTCTCTTGACTAGATCTTTGCCCCTTTGTTGTGTATAGCCTATTAGGCAACCAATGACACAACATTAAGCATTACTTCAACTCCATAACTTAACATAACCCCTTAAACCCCTTTTTTCTTGACTTTTAGGGTTTATTTTTCTAGCTTTGATTCTTGAACTTTCTTGGGCCTTTCCTACATAATTTTCCATGTAGAATCCATTTATCATATTAGTTTTATGAAAATCCAATCCCTTCCCATTGAACTTGACTTGGCCGAACCATAGGGATAAATAGGTTCAAAATTTTCATTTCAATTTTTAATGCTTCCAACATCCCTTTCTTGGTATATACCTACACTAAATCATCATTTAAACTCATTGGAAGCATCAAATTGAATTGAAACATCTTCCCTCCTACATTTCTCAATTTGGCCGAACCATATATATAATTATAGGGAAAAGGATTCTCAACAAAACTAACATGTAATCACTTAATCCTTAACCTTTAACCATGCTTAATCTTAACCATACTTCATCTAAACCATTCCCTATCATTTTGATAAAATTTGGGCAGCACTTCTCCTTAGGAAAATGACTTTCCATCATCATTAAAATAGCACAAAACCCACATATCATCATTATACTTGAAATAGGAGAATCGTAGAAGCTTACCTTGCTTCCAAATAACTTTCTCTCACTAGAAATCTTCTCTTTCTCTCTCTAAACGAAAATTTGCAAGAGGTTTCCTACTTGAAAGGCTTCACACAAAATGAACATGTGGGAGGGGGTATTTATAGGCTTCCTTTTTCATTAATTCCACATTTGCCCTTCTTGCATAAGACTTAATCTTAGCCCTCCAATTCTTACCTCTTTCCACATGTACAAATCTTAGGCTATGTGGCTTAATATGTTGACACTTGGATGGTGGGTCATTAGGGCTTATGTCATCTTTCTTATCTATTAAAATTAATTAGGCTTTAACTAAGGTTAACTCCCTTAATTCCTTGATTAACTTGGCTAATTACCCTTCTAGAAACTTTTGACTTTTCAAAGATAGATGGTTAAATCCTAGCCATCCAATGAACCATGTTTCCACGTGTCATAATCCTACGGAAGATGACTTAACCATAATCATTTTACTTATCCCTAATTAAATTTTAATCTAACTTGATTTAGTATATTCTTTTCCTTTTTCTTTTTATTTTCTTTTTTCCCTTTCTTGGCCAATTTGGGCATGACATGTGTCCTTGACATTATATCAGAAATTTTACCACCTCGGTTATCCTGACAGTCTACTGAATCGTAATATAATATTGGTTATTTTATCTGATAGCCGAAAAATTCTAGTATCTCAGAATTCTTATATCAGATCACCATTAATTATATCTCAGTAAAGGGAACTTCCTTGATTAATTTCATAATTTTTCTCCCCATATAACTCTTTAAATTGCCGTTTCCGTAAAAACAGACAATCTACCAATATTAATTTAGCTTTAAATTCAATTAAAGCTAACCTCCTCATCATTTAGGGTTGGAAATAATTTTATAAATCTCCATAATTCCTAAATGAATTTCTTTTATTTTTTTCATAATTTTCTGAGATCTCTAGGTATTTTTAATAATTGATATTGGCCAATAAAAGACACATATATGGCGGCACCTTAAAGGAGCAGAGGGGAAAAAATAGTCAACACTATTGACCAATTAGTCAACTTTATTGAGTCACATAGTAAAAATTTTGCTCTACCAGGTAGATAGGGAATTGTCTAACACTTACCCGTATTGCATTCTAATTTTTCTACTGCCCATAAAATATGTTCTGGTGACTCATACGATGACTCATCATCCTCATAAATGAAGCACATAGGAAAAAAGAAGAGAATTCAAGTTGAACTTGTCTTCCTCAAAATATCTGAGATATTTTCTAACTTTGTCTTCTAATTAAGGGACATTGATTATTTAACATTTGACTGGAGCATTTTATCCCATCCTGAACTCCAAAAATTTATCTATTTATACCATAAAATTCGTCTAATTCTGTAGAAAATTTATGAATTTTCTCATATCATAACTCAGACCATAAGTATTTCTTTTTAAATTTCCCATAACAAACCCATAAACTGCAGTTTTGGCCTTAAAAAATGTTAAAGCCATTCTGCTGGCCTTCAAGAGTTGAGACTAATTTTATAAATTCTATAGCCTCTTGGATCATACATCCCCATTTTATCATAACTTTCTGAGGTTTCCTTATGACCCAAACAATTAAATCTACCTCAACATTTCAAACTGAGCCATAAACTTATAAATTCCTTTTAAGTCAACTCAAGGGCATTTTCATCATTTCTCCCCATAAACAGGCCTTAAAATGTCATTTTCTATTTTCTGGAATTTTCTAGAATTTTTTGGGTATTACTTCCATTTTTACCCATTCCTGGCCCAAAACTTTCCAAAATTACAGTATTGCCCTTAGTCAAGTAAACCTTATAAATCACCCTATTATGGCCTCTATCATAACCTTCGTCTAAACTGACCTCTTTTCTCATTTCTGGGCCTCGAGACTTCACCGGAGCCTCTATCTTTCTTTACATTTTAGTCCCTAGAACTTTCTCTATTTACAGTTTAGTCCCTAAAACCCTTCAATATTCCTTTTACATTTCTGGGACTCTTGCTCATAGAGATTTAGTAGCCTACCTATCTTAGGCTAATCCATGTATTCTTAGGCCCAAAACTTGGGGTGTGACACACTCCATTTTGATTTTTCTATATTAAGTTATGATTTTTTAAATTTATACAGGAAATCTGAAACTTACCCAATGAACAGTAAAAATCCAAAAAGTAACGCCCTAATACATCTAATGTGGTCTATAATGGTTCCAAATAAACTCTAAATCATTCTGGTAGTAAGGTGTAACAACTTGGTACCTCGATTCAAGAATAAGCTTAATGAATCTATACAAATCATCAGAAACAAAGCCAAATTAGTGGCTAAAGGATATAATCAGGAAGAAGGTATTGATTATGAGGTAACATATGCTCCAGTAGCTAGATTGGAAGCCATACGAGTACTCTTAACTTTTGCCTGCATACAAGATTTTAAACTATATCAAATGGATATTAAAAGTGCATTTTTGAACGGTTATATTATGGAAGAAGTTTTCATTGAACAACCCCCTGGTTTTGAAGATCCAAATCTCCCTGATCATGTTTACAAATAGAAAAAGCCTTTATATGGTTTAAAACAAGCACCTAGAGCATAGTATGAATGACTCAACACTTTTCTAATAGAAAAAGGTTTTGAAAGAGGCAAAGTAAACGCTACACTCTTTATTAAAAGAAATAAGAAAGAACTTTTAATCGTTCAAATTGATGTGTATGATATTATATTCAATGCTACGGATGAAGATCTTTTCCAAAAGTTTGCTAAGTCAATACAAGATGAATTCGAGATGTAAATGATGGGAAGAGAATTGAATTTCTTCCTGGAATTGCAAATCAAACAGAAGAAAAATAGAATATTCATATCTCAGACAAGGTATCTTAAAGAACTTCCAAAGAAATATGGTTTAAAGCATGCAAAGAGTGTAAAGACTCCCATGAGTTCAACTATATCACTAGATGCAGACAAGAAACACAAAGATGTGAATCTAACCAAATACAGAGGAATGATTGGATCACTATTCTACTTCACAGCAAGCAGACCAGGCATTTAGTTTAGTGCGGGAATGTGTGCCAGATATTAATCATCTCCCAAGGAATCACATAAAGAAGCTGTCAAGAGAGTCCTTAGATATCTTGGCAGAACACCAAATCTAGCAATATGGTATCCAAAGAAAGGAGTAGAATATCTAATGAGATACTCAGATGCTGATCATGGAGGTTACAAAACAGACAGGAAAAGTACCAGTGGACAATGCTAAGTTTTAGGAGGATGCCTTGTCTCATGGTCTAGCAAGAAGCAAAACATTATTGCTATATCCTCTATAGAATCAGAATATGTTGTCATTGCTAGTTGTTGTGCTCAGATTCTATGGTTTAAACAACAGTTACAAGATTTGGGAATCAAGTTGAAGGAAATCCCAATCCTATGTGACAACATGAGCACAATCAGCCTATTTAAGAATCCAGTTCAACATGCCTAAATCAAGCATACTGATGTTCAATATCACTTCATTTGGGATCATGTTCAAAAAATAGATGTGAAGATAGAATTCATTCCAACTAAATATCAGATAGTAGATATATTCACAAAGCTTCTCAACCAATAAAAATTCAATTACTTTAGAAGATAATTAGGAATGGTAAATCCCAATAAGTTGTAAGAAATCTCACATTACTTCTTCAGTTTGAGTATCTAGATTTAAAGTTTTGATCATTAAAAAGCTAACTTAAGCATCAGAGTGGATAGAAGTATATGTTTTGCTGGAAACTCTATTTGAATACTGAAAAACAGAGGTGAATAGAGTAGGGTTTGATTGATAAAAGCATCAATAATCATGCCATGAAGATATCTCAATCTATTGATCACCTGATCGATAAATCCAATTTATCAATCAGCTCATCGATCAACAAGGTATATAGGACTGATTAGAAGTGACAGGGAACAGAATTTTGAATAACCTAATCGATCACTCCATTATCAAATAATTTATCAATCAACAGCAGAAAGAGACTCTTCGTTCAATCAGTCAAATAGGTAAAGTTTATCGATTAATTAATCGAACAATGATTAATTGATCACATGATCGATAAACTTGAACAGGTATGACTTTCATTGCAAATTTATCGATAACATATCCGATTATTGCTTGTTCGATAACATAATCAATAATTGCTCTTAATGTTCTTGATTGTTCTTCATATTTATCAATCACTTGATCGATTATTTTCAACTTTATAACATTAGAACTTGAAACCCCTGTCAGTTTTTCAGAACCTTAACTCGATCAACCGTTCATCCATTTTTTTTACAAGGGTCAAAAATCACATTGTTCTATTAAATTTCCCACTGTTCTTCACTCAAAATCATCTTCTAAGCTCTCTTGATCACTCCCAACCTCTTTAAACATACAAATCATCGAACACTACTCCAAAAATCCTCTTCTGCGTTGGAAAATGGCAAGAGTTAAGCAAGCTGGTAGTGAGTGAGAAGAAAGCTCTGAGAAGCAAACCTAATCCAAAGAAATTACTCCCTCGACTACCAAGAAGAGATATATGTCACACCCCAAGTTTTGGGCCTAAGAATACACAGATTAGCCTAAGATAGGTAGGCTACTAAATCCCTATGAGCAGGAGTCCCAGAAATGTAAAAGGAATGTTGAAGGGTTTTAGGGACTAAACTGTAAATAGAGAAAAGTTCTAGGGACTAACATGTAAAGAAAGTTAGAGGCTCTAGTGAAGTTTCGAGGCCCAAAAATGAGAAAAGAGGTTAGTTTAGACCAAGGTTATGATAGAGGCCATAATAGGGTGATTTATGAGGTTTACTTGACCAAGGGCAAAACTGTAATTTTAGAAAGTTTGGGGCCAGGAATGGGTAAAAATGGAAGTAATACCCAAAAAATTCTAGAAAATTTCAGAAAATGGAAAATGACATTTTAAGGCCTGTATATGAGGAGAAATGACGAAAATGCCCTTGAGTTGACTTAAAAGGAATTTATAAGTTTATGGCTCAGTTTGAGATGTAGAGGTAGATTTAATTGTTTGAGACATAAGGAAACCTCAGAAAATTTTGGTAAAATGGGGATGTATGATTTAAGAGGCTATAGAATTTATAAAATTAGTCTCAATCCCAGAAGGCCAGCAGAATGGCTTTAATATATTTTTTAAGGCCAGAACTGCAGTTTATGGGTTTGTTATGGGAAATTTAAAAAGAAATACTTATAGTCTAAGTTATGATCTGAGAAAATTCATAGATTTTCTACAGAATTAAATGAATTTTATGGTATAAATAGATAAATTTTTGGAGTTCAGGATGGGATAAAATGTTCCAGTCAAATGTTAAATAATTAATGTCCCTTAATTAGGAGACAAAGTTAGAAAATATCTCAGATATTTTGAGGAAGACAAGTTCAACTTGAAATTCTCTTCTTCTTTCCCATGTGCTTCATTTATGAGGGTGATGAGTCATTGTATGAGTCACCAGAAGATATTTTATGGGCAGTAGAAAAATTAGAATGCAATACGGGTAAGTGTTAAACAATTTCCTATCTACCCGGTAGAGCAAAATTTCTACTATGTGACTCAATAAGGTTGACTAATTGGTCAATAGTGTTGACTATTTTTTCCCCCTCTGCTCCTTTAAGGTGGCGCCATATATGTGCCTTTTATTGGCCAATATCAATTATTAAAAATACCTAGAGATCATAGAAAATTATGAAAAATTAAAGGAAATTCATTTAGGAATTATGGAGATTCATAAAATTATTTCCAACCCTAAATGATGAGGAGGTTAGCTTTAATTGAATTTAAAGCTAAATTAATATTGGTAGATTGTCTGTTTTTACGGAAACGGCAATTTAAAGAGTTATATGGGGAGAAAAATTATGAAATTAATCAAGAAAGTTTCCTTTACTGAGATATAATTAATGGTGATCTGATATAAGAATTCTGAGATACTAGAATTTTTCGGCTATCAGATAAAATAAACCAATATTATATTACGATTCAGTAGACTGTCAGGATAACCGGGGTGGTAAAATTTCTGACAGAATATCAAGGACACATGTCATGCCCAGATTGGCCAAGAAGGGGAAAAAGAAAATAAAAAGAAAAAGGAAAAGAAAATACTAAATCAAGTTAGATTAAAATTTAATTAGGGATAAGTAAAATGATTATGGTTAAGTCATCTTCCGTAGGATCGTGACACTTGGCAAACATGGTTCATTGGATGGCTAGGATTTAACCATCTATCCTTGAAAAGTCAAAAGTTTCTAGAAGGGTAATTAGCCAAGTTAATCAAGGAATTAAGAGAGTTAACCTTGATTAAAGCCTAATTAATCTTAATGGATAAGAACGATGACATAAGCCCTAATGACTCACCATCCAAGTGTCAACATATTAAGCCACATAGCCTAAGATTTGTACATGTGGAAAGAGGTAAAAATTGGAGGGCTAAGATTAAGCCTTATGCAAGAAGGGCAAATGTGGAATTAGTGAAATATGGAGCCTATAAATACATGTTCATTTCATGCAAGACCTTTCAAGTAGGAAACCTCTTGCAAATTTTCATGTAGAGAGAGAAAGAGAAGAATTCTAGTGAGAGAAAGTCATTTGGAAGCAAGGTAAGCTTCTAAAACTCTTCCATTTCAAGTTATAATGATGGTATGTTAGTTTTAGGCTATTTTAATGATGATAGAAAGTCATTTTTCTAAGGGGAAGTGCTGCCCAAATTTTATCAAAATGATAAGGAATGGTTTAGATGAAGATTAAGCATGGTTAAAGTTAAAGATTAAGTGGTTACATGTTAGTTTGGTTGAAAATCCTTTTCCCTACAAATATATATATGGTTCGGCCAAGCTAAGCCAATGGGAAGGGATTGGATTTTCATAAAACTAATATGATAAATGGATTCTACATGGAAAATTGTGTAGGAAAGGCTCAAGAAAGTTCAAGAATCAAAGCTAGAAAAATAAACCCTAAAAGTCAAGAAAAAAGGGGTTTAAGGGGTTATGTTAAGCTATGGAGTTGAAGTAATGCTTAATGTTGTGTCATTGGTTGCCTAATAGGCTATACACAATAAAGGGGCAAAGATCTAGTCAAGAGAAAAGAGTTCAAGAGGAAGGAAAGCCAACAAGGTAGCTTTTGCATTCCATTGCTTGTTAGAGTTACTATACATTGTATGTTCATTGCTATGTGTTATGATGTTATGCCATGATGCCTCCGTGCATGTATACCTTGGTTTATGCAAGGTTGAGATGATATGTTATGTTATGATGTTATGTTTTTCCATGGCAAGTACATAATACTCAAGTATGTATGTATGCATGTAGCTTGAATTACATTGTGATGTGTAACCATAGTAATGTATGCAATGTGCTACTAAGATTCCCCAAGAATCTTACCCCCATATTTAACAAACCCTAGGGCCTTCAACCTCCAAGAGAAAAGGAAAAGAAGTAGCTATAGTGGAGAATTAAGTTTGCTTCAAGAAGAAGAAGAAGAATGAAGAAAAACCTTATGTTGGATGAATGTAATTAAGAGTATGCTTTAAGGTTTTAAGTTATGGATATATGCTAGCTTATGTGTTAATATGTGAACACATGCTAGTGTTGTCCAATATGCATGATTATTGGTAGGAGAATTAGTATGCAAGTACTTGGTCAAGTATGACAATTTATCCTTCCAAGGGGGTAAAAGTCAACATTATGGACCTAAACTTTGACCAAAGTCAAATTAAGCAATTGATTGAGTATAGCTATGAGATTCGGTGAGCAAATAGATGGGATTTTTCTCTTTAAGATGAGAGTTGGTTCACCTGAATCTGATAACCACACGAGAAGTTATGTCCTTCCAAAGTTGGGCTAAAATAAGTGGAAAATGAAAAAATGACCATATGAACAGTAACTTTTTCAAGAAAAACTGGGCTCGAATTTTAAGGCAATCAGTCCAGAAACTATTTTCTCTCAAAGGTTTATTCAAAGAGCTTTCCATAGAACTTGGAATCACTCAATTTTGATTTTTCTACAATTAGTTATGAATTTTCGAAGTTTGCCACATTTTTGGGTTACAATGAATAGTAATCCGTAAAAGAAAATTTTCAAACTTGATTTTTCATAACTTGTAGTCTTCAAAAGTGATTTCAAATGCTTCCGCAAGGCAAGTTAATTGGTATAAACATAAGCTGTTACAATATAGACCCAAAGTGAAGCAAGATACATAAAAAAAAAGGGGCATTAAAAATCAGAGAAAGCCATATGTCACATCTCAATTTTTAGACCTAAGAGCCTTAAAAGTAGCCTAAAAAAGGTAGGCTACTAAGCCCTTTTTGAGTCGAAGTCCCAAAGATGAGAAAGAAAGTCAAAACAGTTTCAGGAACTAAACTACAAAGTAAAAGGAGCTCAAGTATAATGAAGGCTAGAGGCTTCAGTAAAGTCTTAAAAACCCAAAAAGAGAAAAGAGAGTAGAAACAGGCTAAGGGTTAAGTTAGAAATCTCAAAGACATAGTTGTATGAAGTTAAGTCCAAGTAAAGACTGAACTATAAATTCAGAAAGTTACGGCCAATAGGGGTAAAAATAGAAAAGTATACAAAAAATTCTAAGAAAATCCCAAAATATGGGAAATAACATTCTAAGGCTCTTTTATGAAGACAAATAATGAAAATACCCTGACGTAGCTTAAATATAATTTATAAGGTGATGACCGATAAAAAGTATATCGTTGGAGGTAATTATTTAAAATAGCAAGAGACCTAAAAAATATATGCAAAAATGAGATTAAATAGTTGAAAGGTTGTACTAATTTATAAAATTAGTCTTGCAACCAAAAGGCTAGTGAAATAGCTTTAATAAATTAAAGCCATTTGCTGTAACAAATGCTTTTTCATTTGCTCAGTACGAGGGATGTCATACGTTTGTTGCAAAAAAAAAATATATGTTTGAGTTAAAGATCTCAGTTATAACTATATTTACAAAAAAAAATAAATCAAATAAAATTAGAAAGTGAAAGACCAAAATATATTCCCAAATCATATCCTTCGTTTCCTTAGAAATCGACTTCCAATTAGGCCATAGAATGTTAACTTTGCTTCGGGCTACAGAGCCTATATAGCTAATAAATCTGTCATTCTCTTCACCAATTGGATTCATATTGACATCAAAATCCACATGCCTCTTCTGAATACAACCATGACATACTGCTGACTTTGGTAGAGCCTTGTACTACCTCTACCCTTCCTTCCCTCCGGCTCATTGACATCACCGCTGCCACAATCCTCCTCCATATCTCTATCACAATCCTCCTCCATATTTCTATTAGAATCATCCTCCATGTGCTTGTTGAAAAACCAAAATTAGATAAATAAGTAAATTATAATGAAATGCATTAACATAAATAATATTAAGTACATTGTAATGAAATAAATGAAAGAAAATAACACAAGGTGCATTGCAAAATTACATTACTTAATATGACTTTATGCATTGTCCCATATCCCTTCACAATGATCATCTCTTGCAGCATATTCATCATTATCTACCAATTCAACTTCACTTGGTCTAGGCGGATTTGAAGCAAAAGGTGGTGTCTCCTCAAGATTCATGGTTGGATCACTGTCCTTCTGCTTTTTACTTTGAAGGATAATAGATAATTTTTTATTCGCTGGATGAGTAACATAAAATACTTGTTTTGCCTAGCTTGCTAAAATGAAGGGCTTATCTGTAACATCCCTATTTTTGGGCCTAGAAGTATCAGAAATAGCCTGAATGAGATAGGCTACCAGACCCCTTTAGTAGAGGTCTTAAAGATGAGAAAGGAAGTTAAAGCAGTTTTAGGGACTAAACTGCAAAGTGAAGGTTTTAAGGGGCTAAAGTGTAATCAAAGTAAGAGGCTCCAGTAAAGTCTCAAAGGCCCAGAAAGAGAAAAGAGACTAGATATAGACCAAAGGTTAAGTTAGAAGCCTCAAAGAGATGGTTTTATGAGGTTGAGCCTAAGCAGGGGTAAAACCGTAAATTCAGAAAGTTACGGCCATCAGGGGTAAAAATGGAAAGTACTTAGAAAATTCTAAAAAAATCCCAGAAAATGGGAAATAATATTCTAAGGCTCTTTTGTGAAGAGAGATGATGAAAATACCCCTGAGATAACTTAAAAGGAATTTATAAGTTTATGGCTCAGTTTGAGATGTAGAGGTAGATTTAATTGTTTGAGTCATAAGGAAACCTCAAAAAATTATGGTAAAATGGGGATGTATGATCTAAGAGACTATAGAAAATTATAAAATTAGTCTCATCCCCAGAAGACCAGCAAAATGGCTTTAAGAATACTTAAAAGCCACCTGTGCTGAAAAAAGGCATTTTAAAGAATGATTTTTAAGTGGGGCTACAGGCTGAGTTATGACCTGAGAAAATTCACAAATTTTCTCTAGAATATGAGAAATTTTATGATATTTTTGGATGAATTTTTGGAGCTCTGGATTGAATAAAATGCTCCAGTCAAATATTAAATAATTTTGTCCCCTAAATAGGAGACAAAACCAAAGAAAATATCTAAGAGCCATCATGACGATGCTGAGTCAGCGTGCTGAGTCATCAAGCGTAATCATGACACCGACGAGTCATCATGCTGAGTCATCAAGCGTAATCATGACACCTACGAGTCATCATGCTGAGTCACCAGAAGATATTTATGGACAGCATAAAAATCAGAACGCAGTATGGGAATATTTTAGATAGTCTTTTGTCTATCCGTTATAGTGAAATCTCTACTACATGACTCAGTAAGGTTAAGTAGCCTGTTAGTAGAGCTAATTATTTTCATCTATGCTCCTCTGAGATGGCGCCATATATGTACCTTTTATTGGCCAAAATTTTAAGAAGAAGTTGTCCCGGTGGTACAGGGTAAGTCAGGACCCGAAAAATATCCATTATGGTGCAAGATTGGCTTGATAGGTTGAGAAATAATTAAGAAAATATTTTTGCACGAATTTTCCATTTATTTTCTCCCTATTTTAATGCCATAAATGATGAAAGGACATGAAAGTGACAAGTGTACGGTTAGATGAGAAAAAGAAAATATTATGTGTACGGCTAGATGGAAGACACGTGTACGGTCGGATGCAAGACACATGTGCAGTTGGATTAAAGACATGTGGCTTGATGATGTAAGCATGATATCATCATGATGAGGTAAGCATGATGTCATAGGACACTTGTCACCGTAAGATCAAAAGAGAAGATGGACGGTCCAGATCGAGCCACGTATTTTTAGGATCAACGGTCCAGATTCAGTCTGCTTTTCTATAAATACCCCCTCCCCTCCCTACCATTTCGTCCAAGCATAAGGAATCCATGGGGAAGCTCTTGAAAAATGGTTTCTAGAGAGAGAAAGAAGAGGGAGAAAGAAAGGCCAAGTGGTTCCAAGCCAGATCAAACTCTAAAACAAGGTATGTGATGGTTATAGCACCTCATTTTATGCCTATTTCGGATTAGTTACTGTGTGTATCTGATTCTGAAATTTTGTATGCTTAAAGTACACTCTGTGAGATTTAAATCCATAGGTAGAACACTTCATTTGGATATGTGTACGATTTATGGTGATTTTTCAAAGTTAGGGTTTGAAATCTGGAAACAGTGTTGAACTTTTGGAAGAGTTTCGAGTTCCGTACAGTTCCGGTACTGTTCAGCGTAGAATTGGTTCCTGAAACTATTTTTTCCTTAAATTTAACTTAAGGACCTTTCAGTGAGACTTGGAACCACTCAATTTGGAGTTTTCTAAAATTAATTATGAATTTTCAAAGTTGAGCAAAAATTCTAGAAATTCTGCGTGAACAGTACCCGCGAAGCAAAATTTCCAGATTTGGTATTCTTGAATCTAAGACCATCTAAAGTGGTCCTAATTGACAAGAAATGGATCTTAAAGATGGGAAATGATAAGATTTATGTTAGAAAAGTTGGAAAGAAAACCCTAAGACTAAGAGAAAGGGTTGAGGTTCAAGAAAGCTAGTCTTGAACTTTATGTAATCTAGTGGTCCTAATGGATTGTATGATCAATGTGACTATGTTTAGGACCTTTGGAACATCCAAGAGGATGTTTGGTGATGTTGACCGAATGTCCACATGGTTGGAAAGACAAGGGAACCAAAGGAAAAGTAAGGGGAAAGCCATTTTACAAGGTAGTGAACTTACCTATACTGTGTGCTTGATATGTATGCTTGCATGATGTGATTGTGTTGCCATGATGTGACTAAGCTATGATGAAATGTTTGCAAAGTTATGTTTGCAAGTTTATATTATGTTTTGCCTTGGCAATATGTTATGGAAGCATGAAATGCTTTAGCTTACTTTCCATGGCATTCATGTGTTAATGTTATAACATGTCATGCATGTGCATTATGTCACACCCTGATAATTTTATTCTAATTGATGAATGATTTGTGACTGACTACAGTCAAGTAGTATAGTAGACTGGTAGAGGATCCAGGCTATGAGAAAAAATCAGGATAGGGACATAACGGTCATTTTTGAAAAGATCGGTCAAGAAAGGGCAGTATTGGAAATAATGTCCAAAATTCCTGAAAATTCTCAGAAAATCATGAAAAATAGAAAGGAGGGTACAGAATAATGTTTGAGGCTTAGAAGATGAATATAAGATTAAAAATAATTTATCAGGGAATTATTTGTAATTATTGGAATTTTGGTTAATTAAGGAAAATTAGCCAATTTCCATTATTTAAAATATATAGAGGCCTCAAAAATTCAAGAAAAAATAGGGATAAATTATGTGACATATTATCCTAATTTATAAAATTACTTCCCACCTTTGGATGTACAAAGGTTAGCTTAAAGATTATTTATTACCGAATTATTATCGGTAGAATAGTGATTTTTGACAGAATAAAATTTAAAAAAATTATAGAGGGAGGTAAAACTTGAGAAAAATCATGGAATACCCTTGGAATGAGGGGAATTTAATGAGGTGTTGAAATCAAAATTTTGTGACAGTAACTTGGACAGGATTGTTGGAAAATCGGACCGAAAATACACAAATAATCAGTGGATTGCACTGATTATTGGATGAGTCATTTTTTTTCCAATATTAAGAGTAATATTTCGGCCAAAAATAAAGGGGGAGGACAAAGTTGGAATTTTCCAAATTGTTCAAGGGCATAAAGGGAAATAAGAGACAAAACATTAAAATAATATTTTATTTCCACATGAAAATCACATGGTGACTAGGTGTCCATCCATGTGTCAACTTCTTATGGTGTGTGCCCTAAGATTTGTCCATGTGTAAAGAAGAAAAAAATGGACGGCCGAGATCGCATCTTTTTCCCGAAGGGCATTTTTGGAATTTTGAAATATCAAAGCCTATAAATACCCCCTTCCATGAAGAATTCGGCTAAAGTGGTTTGCATGAGAGGGAATGTTGTGTTCTTGAGTTCTAGGAGAGAGAAAGGAAGAAAGAAGAGAGAGAAAGGGAGAAAGCAAAGTTAGACACCTCTAATCGCCGATTAAGAGCTAATTAAGGTACGTTTACCTCCCTAAGTGTTAATTATTTTTAGTTAATTATTTATTGAGGAAGATTAGGATTAATTACCTTGATTAATTATGGTTTAGTGATAGCTAAGATTAATCATGTTATTTGATTAAAGATTAGTAAGTAATTAAGGTTAGCTACCTTGATTAATTAGTGATTAGTTATGCTAATTGAAGGATGATTAATTATGATTAATCATGTTGATTAGAGAATGAATAATGGTTAATCATGTTGATTAGAGAATGATTAATGGTTAATCATGTTGATTAGAGAATAATTATTCCATAAGGAATTAGTGACTTAATCTTAGAAGATTATGTTGTACTAAGGACTATATGACTTGAGGACCTTAATTAAATATTGGATTAAGGATTAAGGGTTAGTGATTAACCAAGAAAGCATAATTAATCATGGATTAAGGAAGAATTCCAAGACCTTAATTGAGGATTAAGGCTTGGTCAAACCAAAGTCAAAGGATTAGGAAAGGTATACAGAAATTATAAATTGAAAGGCACAAGGGTAGCTTTATATTGAGAAAGAATGATATACTGGATATGAATTTACCATACCCTTACTGTATGGTTGATAGGCAATTTTCTGGAAATCTAAGAGGATCTCAAGCAAGGAAAAAGGAGGAAACATTAAGCGTGGAATTGAGGTAGCGTGAACTTGCAATTATTTTGTTGATCTGCATTTGGTGTTTCTGCTATGTGTGTTTATGTGCCATGAGAATGTTTATGCCCAGATGATGTGAACTCCTTGCAATGTATGCCTTGGCTCTTGCATGATTGAGTTTTGACCAGAATGATTATATGCTCCATGATATGATGACATGGATACAGAATGGTTATGGCATGGCATAAAGACTAGAAATGTTATTTTACTGCATGTAGCATGACATCTTATGCATGTTGACTTGATGGTTGTATGTTCAATGCTACTGGGATTTCTATGAAATCTCATTCCTCCTATAACATGATATCCTAGGTGCCACTACTGCCAAGGAGAAGGGAAAGGAAATAATCATGGCTTGAGGAAGTTATGAGTTATGTATTGTATTATACGGTTTTGAACCTTTCTCTTTCAAGCCATGTAAGCATACTCTGATCATGAACACATGATATGATAACCTTTTTGAATGTATATTAATGGTAGAGTAGCTTTATATGTGATTATGGTATGCTTATAGTGAAAAATGAAATGTTGTTAGAATTAGTTAAAAAAAAAGGGGATAAAAATGGTCTAGATTTGACCAAACTTTGACCAACGAAGACCCTGGTCAAATGATTGACTTTTCCCCTGAAATTTGGCATGCAAATAGATCTTATTTTTCTCTTTAAAATGAGTGGTAAAGCGTCTCAATCGGAGCTCTGTGTAAGAAGTTATGCCTTTCCGAAGTTAGGCAAAAATCCTGGAAAATAGAAAAATGACCAAATGAACAGTACTTTTCGAAATTAAAATCGGATACGTTTCTGATTAAAGTGGAACCTGAGGTCATTTTTCCTTGATAGATGATGTTAAGAGCTTCGAGTGAGACTTGGAACGACCTTGTTTCGATTTCTCTAGAATTAGTTATGATTTTCCAAAGTTATGCCAAGTTTAAGGTTACAATGAATAGTAATGCGGGAAAAGAAATTTTCAAGTTCAGGTTTTTCAACCCGGTAACCTTAAATTACGCTTCTGAATATCTTATCTTGGCACAATATAAGGTCGTAAATGTAAGGTGTTACACATTATGTCTTGCATGCTTATGGGTAGTGTTTGCTACTGAGATTCCCCCGAATCTCACCCCTCCCTAACCAACCATTTAGGTCAATCAATGATGGGCAATAATGGCATAAGAAGCAAGGAGAAGTAAGCGAAGAATTATTCTTGTTAATGGATGAGACTGTTGATAAATGTATAATTCTACTATTTTGTGAACTATGTTATGGATGCCAATGATGCCATGTATTTTATTATAATATTTATGGCATAAATGAAAGTGTATAAGCATGAACGGGAAAGGGTAAGGCCATGTTATGTATGCCAAAGAAATAAAAATAATTAAAGAGATGTTAAGGGATAAAACATAAGTCCTGGAGCAGTGGGTTTGTAGCTCCAGTTTGACCTATCAAACGAGTGAGTTAGGTCATAAGATTTGGCAAGCAAAGAGATCTGATGTTTCTCTTTGAAATGAGGGGTAGTTTGCCCGATTTCGATAACCGAGCAGAAAGTTATGCCTTTCCAAAGTTACGCAAAAATACAGTAAAATCCGAAAATGACCAAATGAACAGTAACTTTTCAAAGGAAATTGAGCTCGAATTTCAAAATTTTCTGTAGAACTTGGAATCACTCAATTTCAATTTTTCTACAATTAGTTATGAATTTTCAAAGTTTGTCACATTTTAAGGTGACAATGAATAGTAACCCGTAAATGAAAATTTTCAAACTTGATTTTTCATCAATTGTAGCCTTTAAAAGTGATTCCAAATGCTTCTGCAAGGAAAGTTAATTGATTTAAACATGAGTTGTTACATTTTTAGCATCAGAGCAAATGGCTCTGGCAACTAGAACAAATTTAAAATTTAAAATTTTTATGCTCTGAATTTTGAGGAAAATAATTTACACTGTTCATTAATAAATTTATTTGGTCATTTGGATTACAGAAAGCTTAGGTGTTTTCTCCAAAAGAAATAGACATAGAAGAGAAGTAAGGAATGATAGAGAGTAACCTGAGAAATAGGTAGTTGTTGCTAAGAGACTGCCCCTCAGGAGAGGAATGGTTGAGCTGAGAGAGCTTGACCAAGGAATGAGTTAAAGTTGAAAGACGTCTCCAGAGGGTAATGGCTAAGAGTATGGTAAGCCAGTAAAGAATAGGAGTCTAGACCCAAATAAGGAAGCAGGATGACAACCTAGCCTCGGGTGATTGGTTAAAGGTGCCTGACTGGAATGTCATACAGCGGAGATGTTTTAATGATCAATGCCTGCTGTGTAATATGGTCAATTTATGATTAGCATATGACCATAGAAATAAATAGTTAAGGGTATGGTGAGCCAGTCAGAGGTATGAGTTAATGCCCTAATAAGGGAACCGAATGTCAACTTGTACCTTAAGTAATCGATATAACCTCTATAGAGGCAAGGTAACAGGATGAGATGTTTGAGGTTTGTTCAAATCCCTGAATAGAGGTAGAAATCCCTAAAGGATAGTGAACCAAGAGGGATGAGATGTTTGGAGCAAGGTAGTAAGTTAAACCTAGCTACTACCACTAACTAGCATTGTTGATTATTGTATGGTTAATTACTATTATTGTGGTTGAGCTTTCTTGATTGTTATGTGGCTACTTTTATAGTATCTTGCTTTGGCCCTTTGCATGTTTGAGTTTTCCAAATGATAAGCATGTTAGTTCACCAATAGTAGTAATATGATCATGCATAATAATGATGTTTGCTTGGTGTATAGTTGGTTAATTTGCTACTGGGATTTTCAAAAATCTCATCCCCCAAAATAATGTAACATTTTAGGGCCTGAATCCTCCAAGGGAAAGCTGCAGATTTGAAGGCTAATTTATGGGGTTTAGCCACAAAAATTTGTGAGCTCATTTTGGTTATGTAAATATTAAACTAACAGTGCTGGAAGCACACTGACACTGACTGGTTCACGGACTTTTTGATTATGCTTTCAAATGCGTTTAATCATGAAATTTGGTATGATGAAATATAACATCCTAAGCTTCAATTTGATAGCTAATACGTTAAAAATTTCCTAGTCTACGATTTATAATGATTTTTCAAAGTTAATGGTCAGAATCTAGGAATCAGGGTTTTTGTCAAATGGATAGTGTTGCTTTTCTCAAAAACCTGACGCTTTCTCATAAGGAATTGGACAATGAGATTATTTTTCCTTGAAATAGGACTTAAAGAGCTTTAAGTATAATTTTGAATCACCCCAATTGGATTTTTGTAGAATAAGTTATGAATTTTTGAAGTTGGGCCAGAAAAACTGAATTTTTACCCGATGAACAGTAAAAATCCGAAAATTAGCATTTTTATAGAAAAAAAAAGTGAGCCCAAGACCATCCAATGTTGTCTAAAATGATTTTGGAAGGAACCTAAGTTAATATAATAGTAAGGTGTGACACCTAGGGAACTATACCCAAACCAGTGTCACCCCACTGGTATAAAATCCCAACGATCTTACTCCTCCATCAGGGTGTTATCAACCACCTAGTGAGATTGAGGATATTTATTCTGGAGTGGGCTCTAATCAAATTATAAGGCTATAGGAGGATGAGGCAGGATCCAGCACATGGCCAGCACCAAACATATAGCCGATAGCTCATCCACGGCCAGTGCTTAGATCAAGAAACAATGACAATGAGGTAGGCCCTAGTAGAATATTACCTCTAAAAGACAACTTGCTGCCAGTACCTAAAGAGTTCAAAATAATGGAGGACTTGAATAAGGAATTTATATTTCTATGCAGACACATCAATAGGAATGAGAATTAGTCTGCCACAGTTTACCTTGATTTCCTCTATTAGGTCGGGTTGTTATACACAACAGTCAACAAGGAGGGACACACCCTGAGTGTTGATATTTGAGGCGGAGTACTATTATCTTCCCTCTCAGACACCTAGATCTAGCAGGATACCATATTAGTTCTTTGTGAGAGCATAGATGGATTACTTTTGAGCAATTGATAGATATTTTGATGAACTTTGTTATTTCTACTTTTCTTTTTTCCTGGTTAGTTTTAGAGAACTAGCAAGAAACAAAATACAATGGCGTCTCTTCAATTGAGTTAGAATATGTTACCACTGCAAGTTGTTGTGCTCAAGTTTTATGCCTAAAGCAACAATTATAGGATTTAGGAATAAATCTAAAAAAAGTTCCTATTCTCTTATGATAATAGAAGCACAGTAATTCTTTTAAAAATTCTAGTTCACCACTCCCGGACTAAGCATATTGACATTCATCATTACTTCATTCGAGACCATGTATAAAAGAAAGACATAAAGGTTGAGTTCATATCCATAGATCTACAGCTTGTTGATATCTTAAAAAAACCTTTGGCAACACTATATTTCCATTTCATAAGAAGAGAATTAGGAATGGTAAATCCTAATGAGTTGTAAGAATTTCTAATCTTAATTCATTAACTAACATGAGCATTAGAGTATCTAAAGATTGGTTTTATAAGATTACTCTATACTGAATGACAAAAATAGAGATAAACAAAGGAGTAAATTATTAAGCTAATGATTGAGATTTCAAAAGCATTTTAGAGATTTGTCAATAACCTGATTCAATAATTGAGGTTAGCAAAAAGGTTATCAATAACTAAAAGAAAGAGATTTAGGAGTTCCCAAAATGTGATGCAGTTTATTGATAATTATCGATAAATAAGTTTCTTGACAAACTTATTGATGAAGCAGAGGAACTTTAAGATGTGGGACAATAGACTTATCAATAAACTTATTGATAAAGTAGATGATTTATAAGGTTATCAATAATGGGTAACTATTTCTAAACTCTTATATGGTTTATAAACAATTGCTTTAATAAGATCGATAAATTTATTCTCTTGTTATTTTTCTGAAAGTTTTCTAAGGCCTTCTCAGTAAGGTTATCAATAATGTATAGATTTTATAAAAGAAAAATTGACCATTAGCGAACCCTAACTCGATAATCTTACTCACTATTTACCTTGATCTTCCTATTCTCTCAAAATTTCTTTTGAATCCTACCTCTTTAAGCTACTCTAAGCTCTTTGAAACATTCAATTTCTTCTTAATGTCAAATCTAGACTAAATCTTTTGGAATCAATTTTGTAAGTTTCAAGTGAAAAAGGTAAGAACCAAGAATCCTAGTAAGGGAGATATAGAAGACGGGCTTTATTAGACTCCCATGACATAGAAGAGGGAAGTACCTACCTAAGGTTCAAAAGGAGAAAAATGAACTGCAAAAAGGAAGCTAGGGACACTGAAATCAGTTACAGCAATGAAACCCCAGGTTCATCTCAAACCTCATCACAAGAAACATTGAGCAAAATGAAAATGAGGTCTACCTCCAAACTTCCCATTGTCTCTAAAGGTTCTGAGATAGAGTTAAATCCTAGCTTCACAAACAAAAGCCTTCAAAAGAACACTGACCAAGCAATGAGCCCATAGATACCTCACCAACATAGGCAAAAGCAACAGAAGAGGACTGAAGAAGAAAGCACTCACCAGTTCAGTCACTACCTGCATCTCAATATACTCAGGCCCAATCCTCCCAAGGTATTTCCTCTCACGTACCCAAAAATTTACATGAGTTTCTGAACTTAAGCCAATTAAAAGGGGATGCAAAAATAAAGTTGGATTTAACTGATCCCCTAGAGCTCTATGAGAACTGGTTAAGCATAGATACAAACTATAGCTCAAAGGTAGTCAAAGGTTTTATTTCAATATGGAAATTTCGGACACCTTCAATATGAATGGAAATCTAACCAATAGTTATTTAACTATAAGCCTAAGAGAAAGAGGAATCAAATTGGATCCAGGATTGATAAATGACTTGTTAGGAACTAATCAACATGAGAAGACTCAGGAGATGCCTCTCTTTAAGGCTTAAATGATACTAAGACAAACAAACCAGTTCCCTGGTAACCTCTCATTTAGTCTTGTAGAAATGTGCAATTACATCAGCATAATCTAGTACATTTATTCTAGGAGCATAGTAGACAAGTCTGGTGGCTACTCTCACCTCACTCAAAATAATTACAAGTTACTGGCAAGAATAGTAAGTAGTGAGAAGTTAAATATTGGAGCTTTGATATATAGTGAAATCAAAGGCTTCTGTTTATGCAAGACAAGGGTCACTACTCTGGCTTATCCTCAACTAGTCTCATACTTCTGTCAGTGGCAGTCTCACCCAAGAGGGGGTGAATTGGGTGAATTATAAAAATTTACAAAATTAAAACAAAGAACTATCAGAAACAGAGAGTGTGAGTTTAGAATGATTTCACCGTAGAGAGGAAGACACAAGATTTATACTAGTTCGGTCTCAACCACTTGACCTACGTCTAGTCCTCAAAACACCTCTGAGTATTTCACTATGTTCCAAGATTGATCGGGCTCTTGGCACTTCAGTATAGTAATTGAAGCTCTCAATCACTCCCCCTTGCTTCCCGTAAGGATACAGCCCCACTCAAGAGTCCACACCCTTGAGTATCACACAAACGTGATTAATGAGTAGTAAATAAACTCTCTTATAGAGTGAATAAATGATAATCATTGACGCTCGGAGTTATGAAAGAACAGAGTATTGAATGCAACAGTAAAAATCAACAGAGGGTAGCTCGCGTATTCAATCTTTTTATTTAATGCTTCTTCACGCCTTTTATAGTTGAAGTCGTTTAGTAATCATTAGATGGAAGAGCTTCTAGCCATTGTAAGTCCTGTTGCGTGTTTTTTCAGTTGCAACGGTTTCCACCATTAATGCTTCTGACAAGGTAGGTTACAGACTACTTGGACAACTGTTGGAGTGCCGTTGGGATTTTCTTTGTAATCTGCAAAAATACATTAATTCAATAAATTTATTCTTCATAGAATAAGATCAAGAGTAGATCTGAACAACTGATA
Source organism: Neltuma alba (assembly GCF_004799145.2). Lineage (NCBI taxonomy): Eukaryota > Viridiplantae > Streptophyta > Magnoliopsida > Fabales > Fabaceae > Neltuma > Neltuma alba. The sequence goes on from NW_021635187.1 coordinate 24,189, forward strand.
ATTGAATATTCATAGCTTATGGTTATAATCAATCAATTTTCAGATGCACTGGGTAGTAACTGAACGTGCTTGATCGAAGTGATGTTCGACTATTACTTGATCGATCAGGTTATTGATTATTCTGAGTGAAGACTTTTGAACCAGAGAACTAAGATTATCCATCAAGTTATGGATCAATAGTTTATCGATCAGGTGATCGATAAAGGGAAATAGTGATATCATACTATGATACTTAGACAATGAAGATCAAAGTTGCTTTTGATTTTGACACTCTGTAAATAGTGAAACAAGACATTTATGAAGGCTGAGAAAAGTTTGAATGAAATCTATGATAAATTTTGAGAAACATCGAGACTTAAGGTTTAAACTGAAATCACCTCATGATCGAACAAGTGATCGAACACTTGTTGATCGATCAGGTTATCGATAAATAAAGTGTTAAAAAAATAACTTTTAAACCACTAATTATCGAACACTTTATCGACAAACAGATGATGGATAACCTTATCGATAAACAGTAGGCAAAAGTATATTTTGTGAAAGCACAAACTATGTAAGTTGATCGAATAGATGATTGATAAAGGGTTGATCGATAATGTTATCGATAAAGAGGTCAAAAGAGCTGATTTATCAATCAAGTTATGTGAAAACAACGTAAATATGAAGGGTGGTTATCGATAAGATTATCGATAATATGATTATGATCCGGTGATCGAAGAGCCACGATGTGACAAAGATATGTTGATTATCGATCATGCGATCGATAATATTCTTATCGATCAGGTGATCGATAAGCCACTGAAATAAATTCCTGCACGAAAAGTTATGAGGCAATGTTCGATCAGATTATCGATAAATGGTTGATCGGTAAATGGCGATAAAAGCAAAACATAGAATGAGTAAAGTGCATTACCATTTATCTGTCTTCTCATCGATAATCGGTTTATCGATCATGTGATCGATAAACACCTATTAAATTTGTATTTCGATTATCGATCAAGTGATCTATAATTTTCATATGCGACTAAGAATGATCGATCAACACATTATCTAACAGGTTATCGATCAAAGTTTCTGCTAAGCTTACTTAATTAAATAGAGTTATTATCTATCAGCTTATCGATAAAACCTTGATCGATTAGATGATGGATCAACTTGCTGAATCACAATTTACTCACTTTGTTATCATCAAAACCTTAATCCTAACATTCTCCCCCTTTTTGATGATGACAAAACATAGGTAAGAAATATTAATCAAATAACATCAGAAACAGTAAATTTAAGCAATAGACAGATCGAAGTAATATAAAGTGGAGAGAGTGATGGAATATGAAGAGAGGGAACTGGCTGGGAAATAGTGATCAGGGCCAAAGTAGGAAAGGGAGTGGGAGAGGTAGATGGTACAGATAGTGAAGTGGAAATAGGAGAAGTGGGGACAGTGGAGGTAGAAGGTCCAGGCTCATGATGAGGAGGAGATGGGGGATGATGGAGTAAGTCCTCAAAGCTAAAGGTAGTGCTGGGGGTAGAGAAGTTGTTGCAGAGAGAGGCTACCATCCCTTTGAGCTCTCGAATTTCTCTGTCAACATAATCAAATCTCTGAGAAACCTCCTTTTCTAAAACCATCATTGCTTGTCTGTGAAGATCTAGGATTTTAGAAATGCCCTCAAACTTTCTATCTAAGACTTCCCTATATTCTCAAGCAGTGACATAAACTCTCTTCTCAAACTCTTGAAGCTCAGCCTGAAACATCTCCCTGAAAGATCTCTCCATGAATGAGGGGCCAGGGGCATGAGAAGGAGCTGCAGTGGATTCAGCCTCATCCTGAGTCCTAGAGGTACTGACAGCTGGTTGCTTCCCCTTGTCCTTCTGAGGTACCTTTTGAGATGGTCTGAAAGGCAGAGGAATCCTCATCTTGTGCAGCTGTGTAATCCCAAAAGCAGGAACTTTGGTCTTGGACTCTCCAGGCTCAAAAGGGGCAATGTTGTTTCCTGTAGGATGTATGTGGCCAATTGAGGATAGGGGATAGGTGTAGATTTGGATTTGTTGAGAACAAAATCCTTCCTCTTATTATAGATCAAAGCCCCTATATTAATCCTTTCTCCACTGATTATCCGGGCCAGTAACAAGTAATCATCTTGAGTTAAGTGTGAGAAGCTCCCGGATTTGTTGATCATACTTCTTGAATAGATATAGTGGATTGTTCTATAATAATCACACATCTGTTTAGGTGGGAAATTTAGCTCACCGAGGTACTCATCATTTTGCATCAAAATCTTATAAGCCTTAATTTCATTCATATCTCCCCCTCTCACCAAATCTTGAGTTCCCAGCAACTCATTAATCTTATCAGCAGTAAGGTGGAAGGTTCTACCTCTAAGTTTAACCCTTAAATAGTCATTTACCAGATTGTCCTACTCATCATATTCTTTTACTGATTCCATGTTACAATAGAACCTTTTAATCACCTCAAGACAAAATTCTCCACCAATTATCAGCCAGTTGGAATAGTATTCCAGGGGATCACTCAAGTCCAAATTAATCTGAGTATTTTTCTTTAAGCTTTCTATATCCACAGAAACAATAGGGCAAAATCTCTGGTTTGCAAAATCAGCCTTAAACTTAGCCGAATTCACTTCCTTATCAAGGTTTCCAACTAGTAGTTCAGAGGGAATACCTTCAGAGGGAATTTGCCATGCTATCCATTCACTGGCTCTCTGCTTTTTCTACCTCAGTTGCTTGGGAATGGGAATTCTCAATGCGGTCTCCATAGCTTTCTGAACTGAGCTCTATCATCTGACTCAGTTTTCTGATTCCTCAGTGACTACCGGCAGCTTGGATTTGGACTGGGGAGATTTTCTTGGAGGAATGGGTTGCTCTTCGGTCTGACTTTCTCAGATTTTCAGGACACCCCTTTTCTTGGAAGATTCTTCCCTCACTTTCGGTCTATATCGCTTCCGAGTGCTCGAGGGAGTAGTGTCGCTCGATTGGACTTGCTTTTCCAAGCCTTCTTCCCTTTCCACATTCGGCTGTTTCACCAGTGCCATTTCTGAGGAACCGACAGATTTCAGAGAGAATAATCGGTTGGAAGTAAGTGTTTTGAGGTTGGTGGTGGTTGAAAAGGTGGTAGACTTAGATTTGAGTGGATGGGTGATCGGAAATTTAATGGAATAGTGATTTTTGGACTGTTACTAGCAGCATGGGAGTGGTTTTGATCGAGTTAGGGTTCGATAACTGACGGGGGTTTTCAAAACTTTTAACGTTATAAAGTTCAAAATTATCATTCATGTTATCGATCAGTGGATGATCGATTACGTGTTTGATAAATATGAAGAACACATAAGAACACAAAAGACAATTATCGATGACGTTATCGAACAATCAATTATTGAACATGTTATCAATAAAGTTAGTAGAGGAAATGCGTACCTGGTCTGTTTATCGATCATTTGATCGATAATCTGTTTATCGATCAGCTTATCGATTAATACTTACCAAAATTTGAGTATATGTCGCAAAAGACTTGCCGCTCCTGATCAATGTTCTGATCGATAATCCATTTATCGATTAGCTTATCGATAATCATCATTCTGAATCTCTTCATTTTCCATGCGTGCTGTATTTATTGATCAGGTGACTGATAAATTACTTCTATGTGGCTTCATGATTATTGATTTCTTGTTCGATCATTCCATACCCTGTTTACCTCTGTTTTTCTTCGACAAAGCAGAGCTTCCTGTAAAACAAATTTCTATCCACTCTGATGCTTAAGTTAGTTATTTAATCATCAAAAGATTAAATTTAAATATTGAAATTTGAGAGATAATGTGAGATTTCTTACAACTCATTGGGATTTACCATTCCCAATTCTCTTCGAAAGAAGTTGAACTTCTGTTGATCTAGAGGCTTCGTGAAGATGTCGGCTATTTGATATTCAGTGGGGATGAATTCTACCTTCACATCTTTCTTTTGAACATGATCCCGAATGAAATGATGTCAAACATCTATATGCTTAGTTCGAGCATGATGGACTGGATTCTTGGACAGACTTATCGTACTCGTGTTATCACATAGGAATGGAATCTCTCATAAGTTGATTCCTAGATCTTGTAGTTGTTACTTTAACCATAGAATCTGAGCACAGCAACTTGTAGTGCCCACATATTCTGATTCTATTGAGGAGATTACCACAGTATTCTGCTTTTGCTTGACCACGAGACAAGGCACCCTCCGAAAAATTAACATTGTCCACTGGTGCTTTTTCTATTTATGTTATATCCTCCATGATCTGCATCTGAGTATCCCATTAAGTATTCTGCTCCCTTCTTTAGATACCAGATTCCCAGATTTTGACTTCCAACAAGGTATCTGAGAATTCTCTTGACGGCTTCTTCGTGTGACTCTTTTGGAGCTGATTGATATCTTGTGCACATTCCCACACTGAATTGTATATCTGGTCTACTACCCGTGAGATATAGTAATGAACCAATCATTCCTCTATATCTGGTCAGATTCACGTCCTTGCCGTTTTCATCTGCGTCTAGCAAGATGGTTGAGCTTATTGGAGTTTTTACACTTTTGGCATTTGCTAATCCATATTTCTTTAGCAACTCCTTCAGATACTTCGTTTGGGATATAAATATGCCATTTTTCTTCTGCTAGATTTGTAATCCCAGAAAGAAATTCAGCTCTCCCATCATTGACATTTCGAATTCTCCCTGCATTAGCTTAGCAAACTCTTGACAAAGATCTTCATTAGTAGCTCTGAAAATAATATCATCCACATAAATTTGAACAATCAAAAGATCTTTCCTACTTCTTTTAATGAAAAGAGTAGCATCTACTTTGCCTCTTTCAAATCCTTTTCCTATTAGAAAATTGCTAAGACGTTCATACTAAGCTCTAGGAGCTTGTTTTAAACCATATAAAGCCTTTTTCAGTTTATAAACATGATCAGGAAAGTTTGAATCTTCAAAACCAGGAGGTTGCTCAATAAAAACTTCTTCTAAAATATATCCATTCAAAAAAGCACTTTTAAAATCCATTTGATATAGTTTGAAATCTTTAATGCAAGCAAAGGCTAAGAGTACCCGTATGGCCTCCAATCTAGCTACTGGAGCATAAGTTTCTTCATAATCGATCCCTTCTTCTTGATTATATCCCTTAGCCACCAATCTAGCTTTGTTTCTGACGATTTGTGTAGACTCATCGAGCTTATTTTTGAATACTCATTTTGTGCCTATGACCGAATGATCATTAGGTCTGGGTACCAGTTCCCAAACTTGGTTTCTCTCGAATTGATTAAGCTCTTCCTACATTGTGACTATCCAGAATTCGTCGGATAGGGCCTCGTCAACATTGGTAGGTTCAATGTGGGATATGAATGCTGAGAAGTGCACTTTATTGAACACTTGTCTCCGAGTTTTGACCCCTTTATTGACTTTACCAATGACTTGTTCCAATAGATGGTCTTGGTTATGTCTCCAAGCATTAGGCTGCTTTAAATTTTCTTGTGAAGAAGATTCATTTAAATCATTTTTGTTTTCTAAATGTTCTTCTAAAGGTAATTTGTTTGAAGACTTGTTTAAATCCAAGTTTTGAAAATTTTGAACGATCTCAGCATCGTCATCTAGAGGTTTTGAAATCGGTTCGGTTTCAGCAAACACAACATGAATTGATTCTTCAATTGTAAAGGTATGTTTGTTGAAAACCCTATAAGCTTTACTACGATTAGAGTAACCAAGAAATAAACCTTCATCAGCTTTAAGATCGAATTTACCCAGATTCTCTTTGTTGCTGTTGTGAATGTAGCATTTACTCTCGAAGATCCTTAAATGAGCTAGGTTAGGCTTTCTTCCTTTGTATGCTCATACGGTGTTTTCTCGAGTAGCGTTCTGATGTAGGCTTTATTGGAGATGTAGCAAGCCGTGCTCATTGCTTCTGCCCAGAATACTTATGAAATTCCTTTCTCGTTTAGCATTGCCCTTGCCATTTCTGTGAGCACTCTGTTTTTCCATTTGATGACATCATTTTGTTGAGGAGTTCTTGGTGCTGAAAAATTATGCTCAATTCCATGCTCGTCACAGTAGTCTGTGAATTCGTTGTTTTCAAATTCTCCTCTGTGATCAGACCTGATTGACACAATGAAAATACCTTTCTCATTTTGGACCTTTTTGGCAAAAACAATAAATGCATTAAACGTTTCATCTTTAGAGGAAAGAAACAAAGTCTAAGTGAATCTTGAATAGTCATCAAGTATCACAAGAGTGTACAGGTTTCCACCGAAACTTTTTACACTCGACAAACCAACCAAATCCATGTAAAGCATTTGAAGTGGCCTTTCAATTGAGACTATCTTCTTTGATTTAAACGAAAACTTTGTTTGTTTACCTTTCTGATAGGCATTACAAATAATATCATGTTCATACTAAATTTTTGGTAAACCAACAACCAAATCCCTTTTAATTAATTTTGAAAGTTGATTCATGTTAACATGTGCAAGACATTTATGCCAAATCCAACTTTCCTCCTTTTTACTAATAAGACAGTTTTCAGAAGATTTAGAGTCAATTTGAACTGTATAACAGTTACCATCCCTTGGAGCTCTCAGCTTTATATTCAACTCTTCTTTCTTCAATGGTAGATCGTCTTTACTTATTACTAAGCATTCTTCGGAATCAAATATCACCCAATTGTTTTTGTCGGCACTCTGACTGATGCTGAGTAGATTGTGGCACAGACCTTCCACATAGTATGCATCTTCAACTTTCATTCCTTGGTTACTTCCTATTTCTCTGATTCCAGCAATTCTTCCGGATTGATTGCCATCAAAACTTACTTTGCCTTCATCTTTTGGTTTGAGTGATGTGAACTTCTCAGTATCACTCGTCATGTGTCTGGAGCATCCACTGTCGATGTACTGTTTGTTCGTTCTAGATGCTTTGAGGCATACCTGCAAAAAAAAAAATTATGTTTTAGGTACCCATACCTTCTTGGGTCCTTTTTGGTTAGTATGAGTTATCCTAGGCACATAAGTACCTTTGGGCACCCATTTTAATGTCCCATAAGTTCCTTTCTTCTTGTGATAACAAGAAGAGGTTGTATGACCTTTACGGTTGCAATAAGAGCAAAGTGCAAATGGATTAGAGGAATGAATGGTGTTTCTAAAGAATGTAAGATACGATCGACCACTACTCTTTTTCTTTCCTTTTGACTTATCCTGAACAGGATCATATCCTATTCCGGTTTTATCCATCGAGCATCGTTGAGCTCCTAAAATCACTTTGAGCATCTCACTACCCTTAGTGAATTTTTCTAAGGTTTTTGTGAGATCCTCGGCCTTCTTTCTGTTCTTCTCACATTCCATGCATCCTAGAGGCGGGACTACGTTGTCTTCAAGCTTTGTTTGCTGTTCTTCCAGAAACTTTATTCTTTTCTTGGAGCTTACCAACTCCTTTGCAATTCTTACTAATTCCAAATGTAATGCATTGTATTTAGACTGTAATTCATCATAAGAGGGTTCAGAAGTAATTACCTCATCTGTCTCTGAGTCTTTATCTTCCTGGGCCACGAGACAGATATTGGCGGTTTCTTCATCATCACTTTCTTCTTCTTCTTCCCAAGAGCTGTCACCCCAGATTGATGTGACAAAGGCTTTCTTCTTTCTAAATCTTTCTTTCTTCTTTTCTTTGTCCTTCATCTTGGATAATTGGGGACACTTTGCTTTGATGTGTCCTGGTTTCTTGCATTCGAAGCAGATGATCAAGTTCTTTTGACTCATTCTGAGATGTTGAAATTCTGTGTTTTGACTAGAACTTCCTTCTAGATCTGCTCTTGTAGAATTTCTTGAATCTTTTGACGATAAGACCCATTTAATCATTGTCCAGGTCTTCTTCATTGTCATCTTCGCTCTCTTGAGTTTTAAGAGCGATACTTTTACGATTCTTCTCGTTCATCTCCTTTTGTATCTTTGCTTGCTCTTATATTCTACAAGGCTTTCGAATAACGCTACAACAGAGCCAATTGATTCCTCTTTTGTCTCTTCAATTGTTGTTACCTTCGGCTTCTATTCTTTTATGAGACCACTTAAGATTTTTCTCACTTGGTCCTCCTAACTATACTTCTTTCCAAGTGCCGTGAGATGATTTATGAGATGCCAGAATCTGACTTTCATATCTCTGACACTCTCTCCATCCTTCATTCTGAATAGCTCGAACTCTGTGGTAAGAGTGTTGATTCTACTTTATTTTACACCGGTGGTCCCTTCATGGGCTATCTCTAGTGCTTCCCACATTTCTTTCGCGGTTTCTAGACTGGAAACTCAGAAATATTCTCATTGGCTCAGTGCACAGGTAAAAATATTAATGGCTTTGTCATTTAGGGTCACCAACTTTCTATCTTCTTCATCGAACTCGCTCGAACTCTTACGTACTTGTTGTCCGTCTACGGTCTTCACAGGGACATAGTTACCATGCTCTATCACGTCTCATAATCCATACTCGGTTGCCTTGATAAAGATTTTCATCCTTATCTTCCAGAAGGTATAATTTTCACCATTGAAGCCTGGCGGTTTGGATGTTGAACACCCTTCAGGCAGCACGCTGTCTCTGAATCCTACCATGGGATCTCTCTTCAGACTGTTAAGTCTTTACTGAAAAGACCTACTCTGATACCAAATGTTAGTGGCAGTCTCACCTAAGAGGGGGTGAATTGGGTGAGTTATAAAAATTTATGAAATTAAAACAAAGAACTATCAGAAATAGAGAGTGTGAGTTTAGAATGATTTCACCGTAGAGAGGAAGACACAAGATTTATACTGGTTCGGTCTCAACCACTTAACCTACGTCTAATCCTCAGAACACCTCTGAGTATTTCACTATGTTTCAAGATTGATCGGGCTCTTGGCACCTCAGTACAGTAATTAAAGCTCTCAATCACTCCCCCTTACTTCTCGTAAGGTTACAGCCCCACTTAAGAGTCCACACCCTTGAGTATCACACAAACGTGATTAATGAGTAGTAAATAAACTCTCTTACAGAGTGAATAAATGATAATCACTGACGCTCGGAGTTATGAAAGAACATAGTATTGAATGCAACAATAAAAATCAACAAAGGGTAGCTCACGTATTCAATCTTTTTATTTAATGCCTCTTCGCGCCTTTTATAGTTAAGGTCATTTAGTAACTGTTAGACGGAAGAGCTTTTAGCCGTTGTAATTCCGGTTGTGTGTTTTTTCAGTTGCAACGATTTCCGCCATTAATGCTTCTAACAAGGTAGGTTACAGACTACTTGGACAACTGTTGGAGTGCCGTTGGGATTTTCTTCGTAATCTGCAAAAATACATTAATTCAATAAATTTATTCTTCGTAGAATAAGATCAAGAGTAGATCCAAACCACTGATAATCGAATATTCATAGCTTATGGTTAGAATCAATCAGTTGTCAGATGCACTGGGTAGTAACTGAACGTGCTTGATTGAAGTGATGTTCGATTATTACTTGATCGATCAGGTTATCGATTATTCTAAGTGAAGACTTTTGAACCAGAGAACTAAGATTATCGATCAAGTTATGGATCAACAGTTTATTGATCAGGTGATCGATAAAGGGAAATAGTGATATCATACTATGATGCTTAGACAATAAAGATCAAAGTTGCGTTTGATTTTAACACTCTTTAAATAGTGAAACAAGACATTTATGAAGGCTGAGAAAAGCTTGAATGAAATATATGATAAATGTTGAGAAACATCGAGACTTAAGGTTTAAACTGAAATCACCTCATGATCGAACAAGTAATCGAACACTTATTGATCGATTAGGTTATCGATAAATAGAGTGTTAAAGAAATGACTTTTGAACCACTAATTATCGAACACTTTATCGATAAACAGATGATGGATAACCTTATCGATAAACAGTAGGCAAAAGTATATTTTATGAAAGCACAGACTATGTAAGTTGATCGAATAGATGATCGATAAAGGGTTGATCGATAATGTTATCAATAAAGAGGTCAAAAGAGCTAATTTATCGAGCAAGTTATGTGAAAACAACGTAAACATGAAGAGTGGTTATCGATAAGATTATCGATAATCTGATTATCAATCCGGTGATCGAAGAGCCACGATATGACAAAGATATGTTGATTATCGATCATGTGATCGATAATATTCTAATCGATTAGGTGATCGATAAGCCACTGAAATAAATTCGTGCACGAAAGGTTATGAGGTAATGTTTGATCATATTATCGATAAATGGTTGATCGATAATGTGATCGATAAATGACGATAAAAGCAAAACATAGAATGAGTAAAGTGCATTACCATTTATCTGTCTTCTCATCGATAATCGGTTTATCGATCATGTGATTGATAAACACCTATTAAATTTGTATTCTGATTATCGATCAAGTGATCGATAATTTTCATATACGATTAAGAATGATCAATCAACACATTATCTAACACGTTATCGATCAAAATTTCTGCTGAGCTTACTTAATTAAATAGTTATTATCTATTAGCTTATCGATAAAACCTTGATCGATCAGATGATCGATCAACATGTTGAATCACAATTTATTCACTTTATTATCATCAAAACCTTAATCCTAACAACTTCCTCCAATGGTTCAAGATCCAAGACTTGGAGGAAAGTGACAAGGAAGAGAGGATTCCACCTTTGGGAGTGTTCAAATCCATAGAATAAGGATTCAATTACCTTTCACGGCTGCTCAAAAGAAACCCTAAAAAGAAAAAGAAAAAGGGAAGTAGCTTGTCACTAGTGCTTCAAAAAGTCAAGATCACTACTACAAAAAAGAGTATTTACGACGCTAATTTACGGCGGTTATTAGCAAAAACGTTGTAAAAAATATGACGGTGGCATTTCTGTAATTATAGGCGGACTTTTAACGGCGGTTTTTTAAAAACCGCCGTAAAAACTACTTTTAACGGCGGTTTTTTAAATAACCGCCATAAAAAAATACTTTTAACGGCGGTTTTTTAAAAAACCGCCGTAAAAAATACTTTTAACGGCGGTTTTTTAAAGAACCGCCGTAAAAAGTCTATCAGAATTTTAAAATCTAGCGCGATAGTTTTCACTTTTCAGAGTCAGAGCTCATAGTCCCCCATACCACATCCTCACTCGATTTTTTCCCTCCTCCTATATTTGTCAGCGTTTATCCATTGCCTCTATCATTTCCGCCATGTTCTTCCATCACTGTCGCTATTGCCGTTGCCGTCACCATCGCTCATCCTCTTCATTCTTATTTGTGAGTTTTTCACCTCCATTCTTTCTGTGGATTTTGCAGTTTTTGTGGTTTGATATGATTATTTTCTTTAGTTAAAAATAAGATACTTAATCTAAGTTTAAAGATATCTGATTTTTAACAGATCTGAGTTTTTGATTTTATCAGATCTGAATCTTTGATTTTTCCTTTATTAAATCTTAGTTGCTTCGATCTGGTGGCCGAAGGTGACGCTATGAAGGCAGGAAAGAATATATTTACTCCATTAGAATGCTTTTAACTGGCGAGAGATTTCCTTTGAGGCTTTGTTCTCCTGTTCCCTCCTGATTAGTAGGATGAAACGTAGCTGGAATAAAAATTTTTCACGGCGGTTATTTATATAACCGCCGTGAAATCCTGTACATTTTACGTCGATGGCATAGACGTTGGTCTCAAAACCACCGTTAAAAGCTTATTTTAACCGCCGTTAAATGCATTTTTTGTAGTAGTGGATAAAGACCAATCATCTGCTGGAGTTAGCCAATCCACTGTACCATCTTTCTTCGGTGTCAATATTCAAAATATACTCTAGATCAAGCTAAAATCTTTTGAAGAAAGAATTCATTAGATGGGCAGAGAACTTAGGGAAATTGTTGATAGCAAATTTGACAAGATCAACTCAATTTTAACTATCTATTGGGAAGCTATGAGAGTCCTTTAACATGACATGAATCAGAAAATGGATTTTCTAGAAACTCAGTATGATGCTTTGGAGAAGCACTTGCTGGACATCAAAGGACTTCTCATTAATTGTCGCTCCTCACCTCTTTATAACACATCCTTGACCCTAGATGAGCTTTTCTCCATCCCTCCAGCATTTTAATCCTCTTCTGATATGCCTGGTCCCTCTGATCCATCCTTTTCTACTCTACCTGAACCTTCTCTCACTTTATCTCCTCCACCTTCCACTTTAGAATCTCTACCAGCCACCAATATATCCTCTCCTCAAAATACTGCTAAACTTCCTCCACCAACCATCTTTATACATTTTCCACCAATCCCTCTAATCCTCTTGCCTAATCCTCAATCTTCTTTCCCTTTCCTAACCTGACCAATTCTAGTCTCTCTCTACTCCCTCACCTCTTGATGTTACCACTCCATAACTTCTTGCTCCATCCTCTCATGTTCCACCTTCTACCTCTTCTCGAGATCTTAATATTATCCCTCTTATCTTCAGGTCGAGCTAAAAACTTTTGAAAGAAGAATTTATTAGATGGGCAGAGAACTTGGGGGAATTGATAGGAGATTTTATAGGATTAACTTAGTTCTCGCTATCCATTGAGAAGACATGAGAGTCCTTTGACATGACATAAATCAGAGAATGAATTTTCTAGAAACTCAGTATGATGCTTTGGAGAAGCACTTGCAGGACATCAAAGAACTTCATAGCAATCATCCCTCCTTACTTTTTCATAGCACCTCCTTCATCCTGAATGAGCTTTTCTCCAGCCTTCTAGCATTTCAACCCTCTTCAATAAGTGTAACCATCACTGTTAGATGTATTTATCATATTGTAGAATTAGAATTAGATTGATCTTGTTTACAACTGTTGTCAATATACATAGTAATAATATAAGTTTGTTAATTAATTCGCTATGTTGTTCTCAGAATTTTATTACATGTATTTGAAAGGTTCTGTAAATGTGGTTTTGGAAATTATATAGAAATTTTTTTTAAAACAATTATATATTGTGCAGCGTTTCATTAAAAAAAGTGCTACAGAATACTAATTAATTTTTTTAAACAAAAAACACTTTTGTAGTACCTCCTTAAGAAAGTGCTACAGACATTATTACCTCCTGTAGCACTTTTTAAGAAAAGGGCTACGTGAAGTTAAATATTCTATAGCGCTTTCCTAAGAAAGCGCTACAAGAGGTGAATCTGATATAGTGCTTTCTTAGGAAAGTGCTACATCAGATTCACTTTAAGTGTCATTTTCCGTAGTAGATTTTTATGTAGCATTTACAGTGAAAAAATAAGCACTACAACTAGGTTTTTTTGTAGTAGTGGTAGTAAAGAACTACTACTTGGTCCGCTTCCCTTCAAATCAAACCTTACAAGTTTCTTCCTCTTTTGCTTCCTTTGTGAGCTTGAACAAATATCAAAACGTATCATATTTGTAAGAGTAGATCAATACTTGATCTAACTATAATTCATAAATTAAATAACTCTCTTTAAATCTCAAATCTTCTTTAATCTCTACCCTTATGTAATACTTGGTCATTCTGGATAATTTTTTTTATTCAAAATATTCTTTTTGGAAGGCTTCCTTCCTTAGCTCAACCTATAGTATTACTTTACTTCGTAACTAGGCATCTTGGCCAAAATATTATTTTAGTTATTATATTTAAGGACTATGTTGTATCCCTAAACCATGCCGGCTCCACTTCTAGAAGTTTCTAAACTCAATTTAATAACCTAAAATACTTGTTCAACATCTATGGATACTAAACAGTAACTATATATTGAGTATTCATAACAACATATGCCTATACACGTATATTTATAGCTTCAATGATTCACATAACCTTGCACTTAATCTGGAAATATTTTACAGATTTACGAACACACTTTAACATTTATAATTCAATCCTTAGTGATCTCTAATACCTTTAAACATTGACTCATCATAGTTCATAATCGGCAAAAACAATTTAAATTCCAGCTCCAATTCACTTTTCTACGGTTATCTAATACCCTATAATGCTTCAACTCATTCCTACGTTAACCTCAACAACCATTCATCGTTATTTTAGCTTATATTCCTTCTATTACTTCTCCATTCACACTTTTCAATCCTTTATCTCTAAGCATACTCAAACATATACCTAACATTTATAATAATCTTCTCAACATCTAGGACATCAAACAGTGAGCATTTCCCTCTTATTGGTCACAAATCTTACAATATATTTATAACTTTCAAACATTAATCCTTAGTAAATTAATTAGCACTCACTTCATACAACCCATTGAAATCTTTCTACATTTGAATACTTAGCTATCCTCTATCTTTAACTTTTAATTTTAGTCATTTACACTCAAATCGAGCAAGCTCAAATTCTTCCTTGATAAGCCTGACCGAGAGAAATGAATAGGCATACACACACACACACACACACACATTCTTACATTTCTTACTAAACCCCACTGCACACAACCTATTTCCAATGTACCTCACAGCCTTCATTCCATAACAATCATTTCAAGCTTAGCATCATAATAATAATACTCCATCAAGCAGAAAACGATACCTATGAACTGGGTTACCAACACACACATATATATACACCCACTCTTGGTTAGCTTGTCAAACCAGAACCAAACACTCACACATATAAAACCCAAACCCAACTCCATTCGGCCACAGAATCATCATCTTCCTTCATTTCATTTAGAACTCGACACATACATATATAAGTATATGCATTTGTATAATCAAATACTCTATAACTAGGAAGTTACGCTCTCTGCTTTCGGTTGGCATAACCAGAGGAGAACAAATGAAACCAATACCCACACTAAGTACCGCTTCCATGAACCTTTAACCTCTGTCTTGACAATAGATCACAGAGACACCAAACAGCAGGAATTCCTTCACGTTCCAATACCCAAAAACCAGAACAAGCAGCAACATGCAACGCCATATACATATATATACGTGCTATGTCAGTTCGGCCAGCAAGAACCAGCAGAAAGAAATGAACCTCCAGCCACACAATCAACTCCCACAACTAAGTAAATAAGGAACCAACACTCACACTTGTAGAAACCATAACCCCCCCCCCCCCCGGGTTCGGCTAACCCAGAGCAGAGCAAGAAATCCGACATGCAAGCCATGAGACTCATTCCATAATCATCGACAAACACCGGTCTTTCATCACCATCGTCAGATTCCGGTTTTACCGATAGATTCTCTCACTACCCCATCACTCTCTACAATCACAGACAAGAACAGCCCCCAAACCAAGAAAATGAAGACGGGAACGGACTCATGAGGATCACCTTAGTCAGAATCACCGATTGCATCTAAGGAAGCAACCTCCGATCACCACCTCCGGTACTGCTTCTCTCGTGCTCTCTCTCTCACCCTCCTTCTCTCTCTGTTTCGCGGGTGAGCAAATAGAAATGAGGGAAATGAACGAGTCTCCAGGTGTTAATAGGTGAGGCTGCACGTGTAGTATGTGTGGGAGTAAGGGAAATGGTGGTTGTGTCCTTTGTCTCTTTCGTTTCATCCATTTCCATCCTTCCTCCTATTTTTCTAAAACATAAAATATATCCAAAATTATTTCACAATATCTTATATGGATTTATATTATTCATTAGCTTCTTTGACACTTAAAATAACTTCTCTAAAAATTTTTGGGTCAAAAATCAACTCCTAGCTCTTTTCTTAAAATTTTCAAGAAAATAAGCCCGTATTTCAGAAATTAATCCTTAACACATTTTAAGAATTTTTTTTACCTTAATTAGCTTCTTTATCAACTAAAATAGTTTCCCTAAAATTTTCAGATTAGTTAGAAACCTCTAGGTATCTTTCTTAGAATTTTCTAAAAAACTAACTCATATTTACTCTAAAAATAACTTAAAATTATTTGAGCCACTTTTCGAGGAACAAACTTTTCCAAAATATTTCTAAGTCATCAAAATTCATATTCCATATTTTCCTCCAATTTATTCAGGCATTAAATAATTTTAAATAAATTTTCTCATTTCTGATTTTTCTATGTTAAAAAATTTGTGGTATTATAAAAGGTCTCATTGAGTTAAAAGCTGGCTGAATAGAGTCAACAACGTTCAAGAGATACGCATACATGTTATTTTTTTAATTTTAATTTTAATTTAATTTCATAGTCCCTTAATTACATCCATTTCTATTAGCTGCAGGGAAAAAATTTCATAATGAAATTCAATATATTTGAAATAAGTCATGTTAATTAGTTAGATTTTATGGTTATTTTTTGTATATAATTTTGATATTATCATCCGGCTAATTTAGGTTTGGGTTTTGTCGCTTCCATTCGTAACAAAGGTGTCTCATCTGAAATTTGAACTTGAGGTCCAAAGAGATTTAGTGGGGCCTTAAACCTTGCTACACCAACTCTTTATTGATATTTTTTGTATATAATTTATTTATGTCATTGATATATAATGGGAACTATATTTAAAATAAAATGCATAATAAATAGATTCTAAATAAGAAAAGTAATTATTTTCTCAATTTTATAATCAAATTTCAATTTTTTACGTTTGTATTTACAAGCGGCTAGGATCCAACGATAATTAATTTCCTTATTCAAAACCTGTATATAATTTTTTAATTCAACCTATAGTTTATGTTGTTTTAACTATGGTTTTCATTTGATACTAACGAATGAAGCATCCTTATTCTTGTCTACAAGAATGTAACACACACATTGTAACACCTATTCCTTATACACCAGTAAAGTTATTCTATTTAATTCCAAACCTAAGCCAGGTTTCAATCATGGGAAAAACAATTTTATTTTTTTTCAATTCCCTAACACAATGTCTGATCTTGTTCAAGGAATGAGATTTTTTGAAAAATTTTAAACTTTCAAAAACTCACTTTCAAGGTAACCTGTCTAGTGATTCAAGTACCAAATTTAACCCTTTTACAAGAACGGTAAAAACCATTTAAGACCCATAGTTTGCATTCAACCATCAAACTCGTTCTTTTTCTATCCAGCCATTTGAACCCTGTATTAAGGCAACTATATCCAGTAAGGTTTAACATTCAATACCCTGGCCATTGGCTCATACAATAGGGTACATATACATATACACATAATTTTAGGCAAAATAATAACTATATATCAAAATATTGACCATTTCCTTCAATAGCAGTTATTATAGTTTATCTGCCCTTAGCTACCTCCTTATGGAGGAATATTTACATATCAAAATAGATATACATTATATCTTCACTCCAAAAAGATGTATTTCAAGCAAAATATATATCGAAGACCTTCAGCTTCCTACACCTTCAAGCTCTGCTAATCACTACTCCTTTGCCTTTAGGAGTACTTGCTCTTGCTGTATTAGATGGAAGAAGGGGTGAGATTCTAGAGAATCTCAGTAGTAACAAATTTCCTTCATGTAATCATACAAGATCACAAATAACATGCTATAAAGGCCAAAGAGAAGAACACCTTGCTTCTAAATATAATCAATGATGCACATACACCATACACCCATATAGCCAATCGCTATCTATCGCGCCCTCGTTCCAAAATAAATGGAAACCAGTGCATATTGTCATGACAAATATTATCATGCAAAGGCAACTCACATGTTCTCATGAACAATCAGCATAAACGCATATCCAAGTATGTGGCAATCGATGCACAATCACATTAAAGGAAAAAGGTTACTATCTTTTGCTTTTTCTTCCACTTGTTTCCTTCTTGGCTCCTTTCTTAATGGATTTGAACAAATATCAAATCCTATAAATTATTTGAGCAAGAGCATATTAATATATATATATATATATATCTAGATATTCAACTAGGGTGTTACATTAACACATTCCTTATAATTTAAATCCCTTATGATCATTTTAACAGGGGTATTACATTTAACTTCCATCCTTTAAGACTCCTGCTTTGACATACATATCTATAATATAACATTTGTATAAGTCTAAAACCTTCCTATTTAAACATTTTGCATTTAGTCACCCCAAGCACCTACTATAATTCAAACAGCACCATTCTGCCACCGTTTCTAAATTTTTCCAGCATCAACCTTCAACTAAAACGTTATTTTTGACGCCATATTATTTGTGTTTGTATATATTCACCCTCTACACCTTGCCTTTAAAACATCCAGATTGCTCTTATCAATCATATATACATAATCAATACCATAGGATTTAGTTTCAGTCCTCACATCCTAACATTAACGTTGCTGAAATAAGCACCAAACATATACATACATATCATGCTTTAATTAGTTCCCAATCTCAACAATTTCTTCACTTATGAAAATTCCAGATTTTGGCATCACTTTTTCATTTTAACCCTAAGAAAATCTGTTCACTATAATTCAGAATGTGGAGCCAAAACTAAAAGAGAATATAGACAGCTCAATTCCAAATCAACCCTTATCTCCATATATATATATATATATATATATAATATATATATAGCTTATGCATTTAGCATTCAAGTGCTTCTTGGCCAACAAAAATCAAACTGCGTCCTTCCATCATCAAGTCTGGAATTTTCCTTATTCAAAGCACACACTCTCCAATCCCTCAATAGCCACACGGAACTTATGAAATCAACATATTATAATCATGCAACCAGGAAATAATTATTTATATTTAGACTTTGTTAATCAACTATTACCCAAACCAGAAGCCTGTTCTTTAAACCCTTAAACCCCTGTTTTAGTAACTATAAACCAGAGCGATCCACCATACAAGCAAGTGCAAAAATCCCAACCACAAACTCCATCCTAACCATTAAGCATGATTTTTATAGCTTGGCTCTCATACTCTTTACTTTCCCTCTCAAAAACCAGATTTCATCTTCATCATCACCTTGCAACACATGCACAAATAATAGAAAACAAAGATGGAAGAAGATTCAAGAGACTCACCTTACTTGATTCCACCTTTATATGAACCGATTCCCTCCTCCTATTGCCTTTCCCCTTCTCAGTCTCTCTCAAACACTCTCAACTCTCTCTCCATTTTCACTTCAAGCAACAGAGAAAAAATGGGCAGGGAGAAGGTGTTAGGGTAGATTAGATAGGTGAGGGATGTGAAATGACAATTATGCCCTTTGTTCTTCATTTTCCTTTAATTTGATCCTTCTCTATTTTTCTAGGATAATCAAATAACTCAAAAAATAAAAATTGGATATTTTATATGAATCTTCTTCTTCGATTAGCTTCTTTAGTCCATAAAATAATTATCCTAAAAATCTCAGCTCAAAAATAATCCTTTAACTATTTTTCTTTAAATTTTTTAGGAAAATGGCTCTTAAATTCCTGAAATTAACTTTATAATTATTTAGACCATATTTTAAGGGTCTTAATCTCAACAATTTCTTTAAAAAATTTCTCCTTCATCATGTTTTACTTAAGTCCATAAAATTTGGGATATTACAATTCTCTTCCCGTAAAATAAATTTCATCCTTGAAATTTAAAATGTACCTTGAAGCATAAAATCTGGGTATTGTGTCTTTACATTTTCCTCTAATTCCCAAGTTGCTTCTCTGGAAGTCAATCCCTTCCAAACCACTTTCACATATGGTATACTTTTGTGCCTGAGTTGTTTTTCCTGATGATCAATAATTCGTTTTGGCTCTACTTCAAAGGTTAGATCATCCTATACACCTATTCTTCGTGTTCAATTATATGTTCAAGGTCTAGTTGATACTTTTTCAACTGAAACACATGGAAGACATTATGTAACTTGCTTAATTGCAAAGGTAAAGCTATTTGATATGTCACCGGTCTAACTTTACCAAGAATCTCAAATGGACCAATGTACTTTGGGCTTAGTTTCTTCGTCTTCATTGCTTGCCCAATGCCCATAATTGGTGAAATTTTGAGGAATACATGATCTCCAACTTCAAATTCTAACGGTCTCCTCCTCTTATCAACATAGTTTTTTTTTTGTCCGCTTTGAGCAGAAAGAAGTCTTTTTCTAATAATTTTAATCTGCTTTGTCATTTGATCAACTAATTTTGGACCATACAACTTTCTCTCACTTAGCTCAATCCAGCATAATGGAGATTGACACCTCTTTCCATACAATGCTTTATATGGAGCCATTTGAATACTTGCATAATAACTGTAACATCCCAAAATTTCTAACCTAGAAATAGGGAAATATGTCATACCCTGATATCTTTAGCATGATTAATGAAAGATTTAGGGTTGACCAAGGCCAAGTGAGATAGACGATAGATGAATAGCACAACAATTGAAGTGAGAACTGAAAAAGGACCAAATTGTCATTTTAAAAATGATTGGTCTATAAAGGGCATTATCGTAATTAGTGTCCGGAAATCCTAAAAGTTTCCAATAAATCACGAAAAATAGAATTAATGCTGTAGAATGGTATTTGAGGTCTAGAAAAGAAAATACAGGTTGAAAATAATTTATTAAAAATTATTTTAATTATTAATATTCTAGCTAAATTAAGGAAAATTAGCCAATAGTGATTATTAAAAATATCTAGAGATCTCAGAAAATTATGAAAATTTAAAGGAAATTCATTTACGAACTATGGAAATTTATCAAATTAATTCCAACACTAAATGATGAGAAGGTTAGCTTTAATTGAATTTAGAGCTAAATTAATATCGGTAGATTGTCTGTTTTTACAGAAACGGCAATTTAAAGAGTTATACAGGGAGAAAAATTATGAAATTAATCAAGAAAGTTTCCTTTACTGAGATATAATTAATAGTGAGCTGCTATAAGAATTTTGAGATACTAGAATTTTTCGACTTTCAGATAAAATAAACCAGTACTATATTAAGACTCAGTGGACTGTCAGGACAACAGGGGTGATAAAATTTCCTACAGATTGCCAAGGACACATGTCACGCCCAAATTGGCCAAGAAAGGAAAAAAGAAAAGAAAAAGAAAAAGAAAAAAGAAAAAAATAAATAAAATTAGATTAAAATCTAATTAGGGATAAGTAAGATGATTAAGGTTTAAGCCATCTTCCATAAGATCTTGACAAATGGGAAACATAGTTCATTGGATGGCTAGGATTTAGCCATCTAACTTTGAAAAGTCAAAAGTTTCTAGAAGGGTAATTAGTTAAGTTAATCAAGGAATTAAGAGAGTTAACCTTGATTAAGGCCTAATTAATCTTAATGGATAAGAAGAGATGACATAAGCCCTAATGACTGATCATCCAAGTGCCAACATACTAAGCTACATAGCCTAAGATTTGTACATGTGGAAAGGGGTAAAAATTGGAGGGCTAAGATTAAGTCTTATGCAAGAAGGGCATATGTGGAATTAGTGAAATATGAAGCCTATAAATACCCCCCACATGTTCATTTCATGCAAGACCTTTCAAGTAGGACACCTCTTGCATATTTTCATGTAGAGAGAGAAAGAGAAGAATTCTAGTGAGAGAAAGTCATTTGGAAGCAAGGTAAGCTTCTAAAACTCTTCTATTTCAAGTTATAATAATGGTATGTTAGTTTTAGGCTATTTTAATGATGATGGGAAGTCATTTTTCTAAGGAGAAGTGCTGCCCAAATTTTATCCAAATGATAAGGAATGGTTTAGATGAAGTATGATTAGGGTTAAGAATGGTTAAAGGTTAAGGATTAGGTGATTACATGTTAGTTTTATTGAAAATTCTTTTCCCTATAATTATATACATGGTTCGGCCAAGTCAAGTTCAATGGGAAGGGATTGGATTTTCATAAAACTAATATGATAAATGGATTCTACATGAAAAATTATGTAGGAAAAGCCCAAGAAAGTTCAAGAATCAAAGCTAGAAAATAAACCCTAAAAACCAAGGAAAAGGGGTTTAAGGGGTTATGTTAAGTTGTGAAGTTGCAATGATACTTAATGTTGTGTCATTGGTTGCCTAATAGGCTATACACAACAAAGGGGCAAAGATCTAGTCAAGAGAAAAGAATTCAAAAGGAAGGAAAGCAATCAAGGTAGCTTTTGCAATTCATTATGTTAGAGTGTCATCTTACTTTATATGATTATGGCTGTGTGTTTTGCTAACCTGTTATGCTATGAGATAGATGAGAATGTTATGCTATATGATGTTGCCTCCATGCAAATTATGCCTTGGCTTATGCTATGTTGAGTACCATGAATGTTTATGATGATATGTCCTTGCCATAGCATGAACATAAAGTTAAAGTATACATGCATGTAGCTTGATTTACAATGTATTGTGTGACCTTGATAATGTATGCAATTGCTACTAAGATTCTCCAAGAATCTTACCCCAATATTTAAACAAACCCTAGGGCCTTCAACATCCAAGGGCAATAGAAAGGAGTTGGCTCTTACTTGAAGAGGTAGTAAGCCATAGTAACTTTATATGGCTTTGAACCTTTCTATTTGGAGGAATGTAATATGAAGCATGCTTTAAGTTTTCAATAGTATGATTAAGGCTAGAGGTATACAAGCATGAGAAGAATAGTCCGACCATGATTAGAAATAGCTAATATAGCTAAGGAGAGTATGCTATGATGTTAAGTGGTCAATTAAGTTAAGTTACCCTTCCAAAGGGGGTAAAAAGTCAACTAAAAGGGATTAAAGTTTGACCAATGATCACTTGAGTAAACGAGTGAGTTGGGTTTTGAAATTTGGTGAGCAAAGAGATATTACTTTTCTCTTTAAAATGAGGGGTAGTTTGCTTGATTCCGATAACCGAACAGAAAGTTATGCCTTTCCAAAGTTAGGCAAAAATAAAGCAAAAATCTGAAAATGACCAAATGAACAGTAACCTTTTCAAAGAAAATTAGGCTCAAATTTCAAGGCAATCAGTCCAGGAACTATTTTTCCATAGAACTTGGAATCACTCCATTTTGATTTTTCTACAATTAGTTATGAATTTTCAAAGTTGTCATATTTTAGGGTGACAATGAATAGTAACCCGTAAATAAAAATTTTCAAACTTGATTTTTCATAACTTGTAGTCTTCAAAAGTGATTCCAAATGCTTCTGCAAGATAAGTTATTTGTATAAACATAAGGTGTTACATTTTCTGTATCAGAGCAATGGTTCTGGCACTCAAAACAAATTTTTAAATTTTAAATTTTTTTTATGCTCTGAATTTTGAGAAAAACATTTTACACTGTTCATTAATAAGTTTATTTGGTCATTAGGATTACAGAAAGCTCAGATGGCTGTATGTGATAGTGGAAGTGGAAAATCAGGAGAGACCATTAGCAAGGTCATGCCCGGTGAGCCATATCCATAGTGGTATGACAAGACATGGTAGTATAGGGATATTGAGAGGTATGGAGAGCTTAGCACCAAATTCCCAACTATCTATGTAGATTACTTCGGTTTCAAGGGGAAGACTCCAGAGAGAGACACATCCACAGTTGTCTCTAATGATATACCAGCAATCATTAGGATACCTAGTGATAATGGAGCAGGTCCGAGTCAGATCCCTATACCTAAAATTAAGAAAGAGTTCCAGTGCCTTGCTCAACTAGTTCAGGAGTTCCAGTTTAGAAGCTATTTCATTAAGCCGTATGAGCACCAGGAAGCTGATGTATACTTAAGGTTCTTAGAGGACATTAAGAGCCTCTATTATTGGGTGACTAGGGAGGATCGTACCTTGGGAGATGATAATTGGATCCTAGCTCTGTATCATGTAATCCCCAAGACATGGAAATGGAATGAAGGAGTCAATGAGATATGTGATCGCCTACCCAGATGTACTTTCCTGGAGATGGTCGAGGCCATAGAGACCTTTGTATGGGCTACTTTTCCGTGAGCTGGTCACAGCTAATATTAGACTTGTGATGTACATAGTGTAAATAGTTTTGGACTGTATATAAGTTAGGCTAACTGCTAAAAACCCTGCATAATCCTTTTGTTGCTGTACAAATGTTAGTTATATAAATATGAGAAGTATGTTTTTATGATAAATGATTAAGGAGTTCCTTTATTCTCCCACAGTTAACTAAAGAACAAACAAAATGGTAAGAACGCGGAGAGGAGCAAGAAACACTCCTGAGAAACCACTTAGATACCCTATCCAGCAAGTAATGAATAGGCTAGAAGAACAACGAGTCATATAGCAAATACAAGAGGCGTAGTTACGACAGCAAGAAGAGAGAGATGTCACACCCTGATAATTTTATCCTAATTAATGAATGATTTGAGACTGACTAAGGTCAAGTAGTATAGTAGACTGGTAGAGGATCCAGGATATGAGGAAAAATCAGGATAGGGACATAACGGTCATTTTTTAAAAGACCGGTCAAGAAAGAGCAGTATTGGAAATAATATCCGAAATTCCTGAAAATTCCCAGAAAATCATGAAAAATAGAAAGGAGGGTACAGAATAATGTTTGAGGTTTAGAAGGTGAATATAGGATAAAAAATTAATTTATCAAGGAATTATTTGTAATTATTGGAATTTTTGGTTAATTAAGGAAAATTAGCCAATTTCCATTATTTAAAATATATGGAGGCCTAAAAAATTCAAGGAAAAATAGGGATAAATTATGTGACATATTATCCTAATTTATAAAATTACTTCCCACCTTTGGATGTACAGAGGTTAGCTTAAAGAATATTTATTACTGAATTATTATCGGTAGAATATTGCTTTTTGACGGAATAAAATTTAGAAAATTATAGAGGGAGGTAAAACTTGAGAAAAATCATGGAATATCCTTGGAATGAGAGGGATTTAAGGAGGTGTTGAAATCAAAATTTTGTGACAGTAAATTGGATAGGATTGTTGGAAAATCGGACCGAAAATACACAAATAATCAGTAGATTGTACTAAATATTGGATGAGTCATTTTTCTCCCAATTTTTAGAGTAATATTTTGGCCAAATTAAGGGGGAGGACAAAGTTAGAATTTTCCAAATTGTTCAAAGACATATAGAGAAATAAGAGACAAAACATTAAAATAATATTTTTTTACCACATGAAAATCACATGGTGAATAGGTATCCCTCCATGTGTCCTGTTCTTAAGGCTTGTGCTCTAAGATTTGTCCATGTGTAAAGTGGAAAAAAATAGACGGTCGAGATTGCATCTTTTTCTCCAAGGGCATTCTTGGTATTTTGAAAAATTCAAGCCTATAAATACCTCCCCTCACCCTTCACATTTCGGCCAAGAGGTTTTCCTAGAGAGGGAATGTTTTGCTCTTAAGTTCTAGGAGAGAGAAGGAAAGAAAGAAGAAAGAGAAAGGGAGAAAGAAAGATTAACCGCCTCTAATCGCCGATTAAGAGTTAATTAAGGTATGTTTACCTCCCTAAGTGTTAATTATTTTTAGTTAATTATTTATTTGAGGAAGATTAGGATTAATTACCTTGATTAATTATGGTTTAGTGATAGCTAAGATTAATCATGCTATTTGATTAAATATTAGTAAGTAATTAAGGTTAGTTACCTTGATTAATTAGTAATTAGTGATTAGTTATACTAATTGAAGGATGATTAATTATGATTAATCATGTTGATTAAGGAATGATTAAGGGTTAATCATGTGGATTAGAGAATGATTAATGGTTAATCCATAAGGGATTAGTGACTTAATCTTAGAGGATTATGTTGTATTAATGGCTATGTGACTTGAGGACCTTAATTAAATATTGAATTAAGGATTAAAGGTTAGTGACTAACCAAGAAAGCATGATTAATCATGGATTAAGGAAGAATTCCAAGACCTTAATTGAGGATTAAGGCTTGGTCAAACCAAAGTCAAAGGATTAGGAAAGGTATACAGAAGTTATAAATTGAAAGGCACAAGGGTAGTATTATATTGAGAAAGAATTGTATACTGGATAAGGAATTTACCATACCCTTACTGTATGGTTGATAGGCAATTTCTGGAAATCTAGGAGGACCTCAAGCAAGGAAAACAAGGAGGAAATATTAAGCGTGGAACCGAGGTAGCGTGAACTTGCAATTATTTTGTTGACCTGCATTTGGTGTTTCTGCTATGTGTGTTTATGTGCCATGAGAATGTTTATGCACAGATGATGTGAACTCCTTGCAATGTATGCCTTGGCTCTTGCATGATTGAGTTTTGACTAGAATGATTATATGCTCCATGATGATGACATGGATACAGAATGGTTATGGCATAGCATAAAGACTAGCAATGTTATTTTACTGCATGTAGCATACATCTTATGCATGTTAACCTGATGGTTGTATGTTCAATGCTACTGGGATTTCTATGAAATCTCATTCCTCCTATAACATGATATCCTAGGTGCCATTACTTCCAAGGAGAAGGGAAAAGAAATAATCATGGCTTGAGGAAATTATGATCTATGTATTGTATTATATGGTTTTAAACCTTTCTTTTCGAAGCCATGTAAGCATATTCTGATCATGAACACATAACATGATACCCTTTTTGGATGTATATTAATGGTAGAGTAGCTTTATATGCGAGTATGGTATGCTTATAGTGAAAAACGAAATGGTGCTAGAATTAGTGAAAAAGGGGGATAAAAATGGTCTAAATTTGACCAAACTTTGACCAATTAAGACCCTGGTCAAATGGTTGAATTTTTCCCTGAAATTTGGCATACAAATAGATCTTATTTTTCCCTTTAAAATGAGTGGTAAAGCATCATAATCGGAGCTCTGTGTAATAAGTTATGCCTTTCCGAAGTTAGGCAAAAATCCTGGAAAATAGAAAAATGACCAAATGAACAGTACTTTTTGAAATTAAAATCGGATGCGTTTCTGATTAAATTGGAACCTGAGTTCATTTTTCCTTGATAGATGATGTTAAGAGCTTCGAGTGAGACTTAGAACAACCTTGTTTCGATTTTTCTAGAATTAGTTATGATTTTTCAAGATTATGCCAAGGTTAAGGTTACAGTGAATAGTAATGCGGGAAAAGAAATTTTTAAACTCAGATTTTTCAACCCAGTAACCTGAAATTGCACTTCTGAATATCTTAACTTGGCATAATATAAGGATGTAAATGTAAGGTGTTACATTTATGGTATCAGAGCAAATGGTTCTGGCACTCAGAACAAATTTTAAAAATTTGTATGCTCTGAATCTTGAGGAAAACATGTTATAGTGCTCATTCATAAGTTTATTTGGTCACTAGAATTATAGAAAGCTCAGGTAATGGCTGTCTATGATAGTAGAAGTGGAAAATCAGGAGAGACCATTAGCAAGGTCATGCCCGATGAGCCATATCTGTGGTGGTACGATGAGACATGGTGGTACGAGGATATTGAGAGGTACGGAGAGCTTAGCACCAAATCCCTAACTATCCATGTAGATTACTTCGGTTTCAAGGGGAAGACTCCAGAGAGAGACACAGCCACAGTTGTCTCTAATGATATACCAGCAGTTGTTAGGATACCTAGTGATGATGGAGCAGGTCCGAGTCATATCCCTACACCTAAAATTAAGAAAGAGTTCTAGTGCCTTGCTCAACTAGTTTGAGAGTTCCAGTTTAGAAGCTATTTCATTAAGCCGTATGAGCACCAGGAAGCTGATGTATACTTAAGGTTCTTAGAGGACATTAAGAGCCTCTATTATTGGGTGACTAGGGAGGATCGTACCTTGGGAGATGATGATTGGATCCTAGCCCTGTATCATGTAATCCCCAAGACATGGAAATGGAATGAAGGAGTCAATGAGATATGTGATCGCCTACCCAGATGTACTTTCCTGGAGATGGTCGAGGCCATAGAGACCTTTGTATGGGCTACTTTTCCGTGAGCTGGTCACAGATAATATTAGACTTGTGATGTACATAGTGTAAATAGTTTTGAGTTGTATATAAGTTAGGATAACTGCTAAAAACTCTGTATAATCCTTTTGTTGCTGTATAAATGTTAGTTATATAAATATGAGAGGTATTTTTTTATGATAAATGATTAAGGAGTTCCTTTATTCTCCCATAGCTAACTAAAGAACAAACAAAATGGCGAGAACACGGAGAGGAGCAAGAAATACTCTTGAGGAACCACATAGAGATCCTATCTAGCAAGTAATGAATAGGCTGGATGAACAGCAACGAGTTGTGCAACAAATACAAGAAGCGCAGTTACGGCAGCGAGAAGAGAGAGATGCTGTTACAGCAGCAGCGATTGCTCAGTTACGACAATCTAAGTAAGTACAAGCTGAAGCAACTCCATAAGTCCAATAGCAAGTACCTGAAGAGCAAGCAGGATTGCCTGAGAACCAAGGGAGATATTCAGCAGTGGATTACAAAATTCTGCAAGCACAATCCATCAGAGTTCAAGGGTTCATCGGAACCACAAATAACTGAAGATTGGATTACCTGACTGGAGAAGATCTTTCGTGTAATGGGATGTTCATATGAGATTAAAGCTCAGATGGCAATTTATAAGCTAGAGAAAGAAGCGGATCAGTGGTAGAACAACACTAAGTTGGTACTGCAAGCCAACAACACTCCAATAACATGGGAGGTGTTCAAGGAAAGGTTCTACCAGAAGTACTTTCCCCGATCAGCACAAGGTAAAATGGAAGCTGAGTTCCTAGTGTTGCAGCAGGGGAATAATGAAACCTTTGATGACCACCTAGCAAAGCACATTCGGTTATCCCGTTATTCTGCTTATCTAAAATGTCTTAATGATGAACGGTGGAATACGGAGAAGTTGGTCAGAGGATTAAAGCCAACAATAAGGGAGGTCGTGGCGCCTCAACAGATAGAGAGTTTCAATAAGGCAGTGGAAGTTTGCCGTATTACTGAATCGAGTCAGAATCATCGAGGAATGATGCCAGTAGCTTTGAGAACTGAGAGACCCCCATCGAGGCTAAGTCAAGAAGGAACCTCTTATGTTAATAAGAAGAGGAAGAGGCTTGGCTTTGGCAGAAAGATGAGAAAAGGGAACAAACATTCTGAGGGGTTTGATATCACACAGAAGGCCAAGGAATGTGAGAACTGCGGCAAGAATCATGGCGATAGGCCATGTTTATTTGGCCAAAATGTGTGCTATAGATGTGGGAGACCGGGACACTTTTCAAAGGAATGCCCACAAGGGGCAGAAGGGATGAGACAGCAGACCCAAGGCAGAGTGTTTGCCCTTACACAGGAAGAGGCTCGTAAGTCACCTGACATGATCCAAGGTATGATCACTGTTAATGATTGCCTTGTGTATGCCATGTTTGACTCAGGTGCTAGCCATTCCTTTATATCGCATGACTGTGTTGGGCGATTAGGTCTGACTGTTGATACCTTGCCATATGATATTATTGTTTCCACTCCCACTAGTCCTAAAGTTGTTACTTCTAAAGCATGCCTGAATTGTATGGTTTGTTATGAGCATTACTACACTGCCATTGACTTGATATGCATGCCTTTTTGTGATATTGATGTGATAATTGGTTTGAATTGGTTGTTTGCCAATAACATACTTCTAGATTGTGGTAAGAAAACATTAGTATTACCCTCTAAGGAAGAAATCCCTAGAAAATAAGTAAGTTTAAATTACATAACTGAAGCCAAAGCGAGTAGATGTTTACAGCACAGATGTCAGGGATATTTTGTATTCTTCTCGATTCGAGTAGAGGTAGAAGAAGGAATCAAAGAAATACCGATAGTGAAAGACTTTTCAGAGATATTTCCAATAGAGATCAGTGGAATTCCGCCTGAGCGAGAAGTGGAGTTCACGATTGACCTTGTACTAGGGACAAGACTGATATCCAAAGCTCCATATCGAATGGCTCCCAACGAAATGGTTAAGCTAAAGAGACAAATCGAGGAGCTGTTGGAGAAGGGTTTTATAAGACCAAGTGTATCTCCCTGGGGTGCTCCAGTACTCTTTATTAAAAAGAAAGATGGTAGTCTGAGGTTATAAAGGTCCTGGAGCTTTCTGACGCTCTATCGTCACACTATCCTATTTCCATTCTAGAACCTCTAATGGTTGTAAAGGTCCTGGAGCTTTCTGACGCTCTATCTAAATCTTTTGGCACATTCATCTATTCAACACAAATAAAAAGAGAAGTGCTCCAATTTGTTATGGTAGCTCAAACCTTTGGAGCCTTTCTTAATAAACCAACATAAGAACTATCAGCTAGAAAAGCATTAAATCAACGAGGTGAGACAAACACCTCAATAACTAGCAATCTTGCCTACCATACAAATAAGTAAGTTCTCATGAGGTGTTAAGTGAGACAATTATAAATTCACAGCATTCAAACAAATTTCATATTGTTAAAATATTAATCAAATTAATTATAATAAATAATCCTTATTCCTCTATTATATCCATTGTTTTATATCCTCTGATTGAACCTATAAGCTAAAATTTTCATCCATATGACTAGTAATTAAACAACCTCATTGACTCAGTGATATAGATAGGCTAAAATTTGCAAAGCACGAGACTAGATCATAGGTTTTCCTTCTAGTCCACTAGTTAGGAGTCAATGAGTAATTAGGCCAAAGGACTCAAATGTACATGGTTTGCTCCCTTATATCCTTTTTGGTATATTCCTCATTATCAACATCCAAAGTGAACTCACAAGTTGCAATAATGAAATTTCCAGTTCTAATACTCTATAAATCCATAAAATTATCATACTAATCTTTTTCCAACAAATGACAAGTCTTACAAGACAATTTCAAAAACAATTTAGTTTCATAACTTAAATCATACTTCAATAGCACTTTATAAATCCCATATACTTTAAAATCAAGTACAGACAACATAGAAGCATGCATAATAAGTGAAAAGTGATTACCTCTTGCCGAAGTTAGGAAAAAGTGATGCAAACCAGAAGGAAAATTTCAAGGCAATTCGAGCCACGGTCTTGCATATTTAGGCATAAAAAGTGTTGCTTGAAGACTAGTCTAACTAGAGTTTGTTTATTTTGTCAAAGTCATTAATTTTTCTATTTATTTTGTGATTTTTATTTTTTAAAGAAGACCATGGGCAAAGAGTCACTAATTAGCATTTAGTTTCCATTTAATTATTAGTGGCATACTAGGATCTATTTATTTATTATTATGTGATTATCATTTTAGTTTAAAAGCCCATAATATTATCCCCATATAAGTCAAATTATCTTTCTTGATCTGATTCTATATCCCTATAATCATATCGTTTTCCATGATCTGATTTACTTAATTTTAAAATATTTTTGTTAACCATCGAGTCTTATCCATTCGTAAATTAGATTATTTGGGTTAATGTGTGACTAACACCCCAAAGTATTTTTCCTAGATGCACCTAATGCCATAAAGTTATTTCTAGTGCAATTTCACCCCCAAAAGTATTTACACTAATGCAGCCATATCTATCCCTAATAGAATAGTTTGTTTGGTTGTTAAGTTGCTTCATCAGCACCATTTTGGCCTAAACAATTGTACATGGCATATAAGATAAGCCACCAACGTGTCCATTTTATTTCTTCTTTCCTTTTTTGCTAACTCATCTCATATCTAAATATAGTTTTTAAGGGTAGAAGGAAAAATCATACCTAAGGAAAAGGAACGTAGGGCTCATTTTCATCTTTTTCATGTTATTCAAAAAGTAGTTGACTGATCAAGTTCGTTAATCTGTAGGGAAAAAGCATGCTCTATCACTTGGCTACACCATAATCCATACTAATCATTTGGCATCAGTTGTGCATCTACACCAACTACATGACAACATGACAATCCTTATTTTTTACAGTTTACATCAACCAACACCCTAAGTACACTTCAAACTCGACATCAGGAGAGGCTTTGGGAATATCTTGTTTTGCATATATGAACGTGATATTTTAAAGCACACAAAAAGAAAGAGTACATTTGTGCCATATATTTCTATCTAACAATTCACTGTGAATAAATTGAGGAATTCATTCAGAAAAACAAGGAAAATCTTAACTCTAAAAATAAGACAATACAATGGATCAAGGGCCAGTTAAAGTAGAGAGAAATATAGTTAATACAAGTTTGAATCTAAAATACTGATAGTGGTTGGACTGATATTTTAAATATCAGTTCAAGAAGGATTAAATTAGGAAGTCAAGTTAGAAATTCTCAAAAAAAGTCTTAGAAAATCATGTAAAATAGAATTAAGGGTCAAGGATCAATGTTTGAGGCCCCAGAGGAATTATTAGAAGGAAAATAAATAAATATAGAATTTTTTATATTTACAGGAATTTTGGTTATGCTTAGAAATAGTAATTAAAGTTAATTATGAAAAATACTTAGAGGGCTCAATAGTTCTTAAAAAAAGATGAAAAATACCTTAGAGGATTATAATAATTTATAAAATTGTTCCAAACTTCTTTTGATGAGGATGTTAGCTTTACTAATATTTAAAGTAGAATTATCATTAGTAAAGTGTCAATTTTAAAAAAAAGGAATTTAGAGAATTCTTGAGGGAATTAAATTTGAAGAAAAATTATAGGATTACCTCGCACTAGGAGAAGGCTAACAGTGCATTGAGATGAATTTTCTGAGACAGTAAAATGGACACGATACAAAAAAAATACATCCGGCACTGTAAAAGTATTTTGTGTAATGTGATGATACCCAGGGAAGTGAAAATTTTTGGAAAAATCTCCAATCCTATTCGCCTAAATATCATGCCTAATAAGGCCCAAGAAAGGGGAAAATAATTAAATGAAAATGAAAAGAAAATCAAGTTTCTAGAAAGTAATTAAGAAAAGTTAATCTTGGATTTAAGAAAGTTAACCAAGGTTAAAGTATAATAGAATGAAGGGCTAAGATGACATCACCACCATGATATAACATAAGCAACTGGCAAAATCACATTCATGAAGCCTAGGATTTGTCCATTCATTTCATTTTCTTTTCCCTTATTCTTGGAATTAAAATGAAGGGCTAAGATCTTTCCACCTATATACACCCACCCCTCTAATTTCGGCCAAAGAGAGAAGACAAGGGAAGGCTTTTTGCTCTTGGATTTTAAGAGAGAGAAGAAGGGATTTTAGTGAGAGAAAGTCCAACCAAGTTCAAGAAATCACTAAGGTAAGCTTCTAAACCTTTTGTGATTTATTGTGGACTATTTTTATGGCATTTTATGTTGTTTTGGATGGCTATTTTCTAAGGGGAAACACTGCCAAAATTTTTAGAAAATTGGAAGATTTTAGCTAAGGGTTTGAAACATTAAATACTTAAAAAGAGTAGGAATTGATTGGTTTTGATAGAATTTTGAAAAGAAAATCCAACCCTTGGATTTAAAAATCAATTCGGCCAAAAGAAGAAATTAGGGTTAGGATTGTTAGACTTAAGGTTTTGATGATGACAAAGTAAGTTATTTTTGTTTCTCTGCATTTATCTTTACTATTAAATATTTATCGATGACCTTATCAATAAATAAGGCTTTTGATATTCATGGATAGAAGGATAAGTTTCTCTGCACTGCAACCTAGTAATACGTATTGGCTTATCGATGTTTTTATCGAATTCTATAATCTTTGATAACATGATCAAAAATTGAGTAAGCATTATTCTTATTAAGTTTTATTGAATCACTTATGTTGATCAAAAGGATGTTCGATAAAACTTTCCATGTTCTTAGCCTTCATTGTTCATCTTATATTTCTTTTTCAAAGCAAAATATCCCTTGTCTTTGATGGGATTTAAGTTATAAATCTTTTCTCTTAGTTTTTGAAGAATCCTCATGATAAATGACTTTGTTTTGTTTTTTTACTCTTTATTGATAACCTTTTTTATAAACACCTTGATCGATAATGACTTCGATAAATGAGTCTTGTTGTCAAACTCTCATTTTCCAATTAATTGATAACCTTATCGATAAGGCTATTTATCGATAAGATAATTTCTAGTTCTATGATCTATGAATTTTAATTCTTAAGATAATTTCCAAGGTTGATCATTTCTTCATTTAATTGGTTGTATCTTCTGATGAATTAACTTATTACATTTATTATAGGAATATTTCTATAGGTTACAAGGCTCAACAGAAAATTATTCTAGGCTTAAGCTACCTGTTAGAAATGCATCAAATATGAATCAACCATTGCAACTACCAACCTACTTAAACACTAGTTCAATGGATATAAACTCTTGTGCCTAACAAATAACTAAGATTATCTAAGTATAAAAGGCGAAGAGCATTGAATGAAGCAATAAATGAACTTAAGCTACCATCTGTCGTATTAATTCCTTGTGTTCAATACTCTGTTTCTTAAGTCTGAGCTTCAGTGTTCATTTTATATTCACTCTTAAAGAGAGTCTGTAAAAGTCCTTTTACTCAGTTAACGAGTGATTCAAGAGTATGGGACTCTTGAGGGGATTGTATCTTTACAAGAAATAAGGGAGAGTGATTGAGAGAGTTCAATTACTGTATAGTAGCACCAAAAGCCCATTGAATCTTGAAGTTTAGTGAAGAAACTCGGAGGTATTCTGAGAACTAGACATAGGTCAAATGGGTGAAACCGAACTAGTATAAACTTATTGATGGAGGCCAGACTGTCACCTTTCGGACCGTCAAGAAAGTGAGTTGCACCACAAAAATGCAATATAGGATGCAACCCATCATTCTTCTTAAGGAGCTTGTTATTGAAAATACCAGTCTAGGTTGGTTTTCAAAAGCATTGTAAATTTGAGTGAGTAAAAAAGGGGGTTTTAGTTGTTTTAAAGGTGGTGCAACAAATGTAAAGTACAGAAAGCTAACTATTTTTGGCATTTTAAATGAACGAAGAAATGTTTTGGATTAAAAGGGAATTATGGTTAAACAGTCTCTTGATAATGAAAACTCAACTATCACTGCTTTTTAAAATGATTGGGAGTTTTAGGAAACCTCTAAGTCTAAAGAAAAGCCCAAGTAATCACTTGGGTCTAATGTCTTAACTAATGAAAACTCACTTTAATCAAAATTAATTAATATCTCTTAAGACACTGTTGAAAACCACTTAGAGTGTAGATGAACGGGTGATGCAAATGCCCTCTGAATGTCAATCGACAAACACAGAATACCAAGCACACAGATTAATCAACAATAATCACTGAAAATCAAACTGAACACAAGGATTGAAACTGAAATATTATATAGATTAATCAACATTAACATCATCCAATCCAAACACAATAAAATGGTCTAAACACCAGATTTACAATCATAAACCAAGTTTGATATAAGTGTAGAAAGTTCCTAAATCCATAAGTATTCAACATAGCATTAAACACAGGTTTAGACTATAGAAAAAAAATCTCCCCGATTAAGTTATTGAGCTCAAGCTTCATTCTCCATCATCAAAAAGCTAAGGGGTTTAGCCTCTTATGCCTTCAAACCAATCGCAATTGCTCTAAAAATGAACAGCCATGGTTAAAGCTAAAAGTGAAGTTGAAAATTGGAGAAGAAGGTAGTTAGAGTGGTTTGATTGGTCCAAAAATGTAGAAAATGATGAAGAGATGAAGAAAAATAGAAGTTTTGAGTGTAGGATCAATGGAAACATGAGAGGAAATGATGGTGGCTCAACCTTCTGCAAATCTATTGAATGGGAGAGTGTGTCTTCTTGGTAGCTACCCCCTTAGGTGCAGAAGCTCCAAAAACCTATTCCAAAACGTACAGCTTCACTTAACGCACTCAGGTCCCGACCTCAAGAATGTGAGGTCGCAACCCAAGGGGGTCAGGTCGTGACCTGTTAAGTTCCATGTCGCGACTTGGGAAGACAGAGAGCTTTCATCTTGACTTAGATCCAAAACACGTAGTTTCACTAAGAGGCATCCAGGTTGCGACCTGGGGAGGCAGAACACTCCCAACTCTTGTGTTTTAGTCCTTGTAACATTTTGGCTCCATCCATGCTCCATCATGGTTCTTAGGTCCTTCTCCAATTGCTTAAAAGTCATAACAAAGAGCTTTGTAAAGACCAACTGATTACAAATTAAGGCAATTGAAATTGAGAAGAGAAAAATAACCCTTTTTACCCCTTAAATAGCAAAATGCAATGCATGACTCGATGTAATCAAATGGATATAAATACATGCATAATGAGGGTAAAATTGTTGCAAAAATTAGAAAACACTTGAGAAAACCATATAAAGATTAGGTCTCCTAGACAAAGACTTGAATCATGCTAAAGAAAGTACAGCTACAATTAAAGGAACTAGCATGTTCAAAAGTGATCTCAAGAGCTAATCAATCAATCTTTTTTAGGAATACAAAAATGATAACATGAACAATGCCCAGTAATCAGATACAAGGCGCAATTGACTCAAAATGCATGAGTAGAAGAGATTTGCTCACAAGGTATAACTATTTGAATCGCTCATCTCTCCTCATTGGGGTTCTTTTCTCTCAAATATCCAAGTAGCAAACATTCTATCATAAGCTTGTAATGACTCTAAAATCTCCACTACTATTCAGCATCCATGTAAATAATCAAGAGGACTTTTACGGTTGTAGTGATGGAAAGGGTAAATGGAACAGAAAAAGGTGAAATCGAGTATCAAGAATTAAAGAAATGTGAGTTAAATAGCATCTATTTTAAAACAAGGAAGTTCAAATCCTAACCTTTTATCACTAAGGGAATACTTTATTCAACTTTATTTTGCTGCTATAGCTTATGTATATATAAGAAGTATTTCTTTACTCTTCTGTTCTTTTTGCTTTCTTTTCTTTTCTTTCTTCTTTCTTCTTCTCTTTTTTTTCCTTTTTTTATTCAAACTAAAATGAACATAAAATTCCCAATTAAGACCGATGAAGATCAGGAAATCATAATTGTCGAGACAGATTCAACTCAATTAACATCGTTATTCAAAACACTCGAAATGGTAGACAAAATGAAGGAAGTGCAGGCTCAAAAATGGTTAAGCAATGGATAAATGGTTGTGGGTTGTGTTTGGGTAAAAAGGTGTAGAAAAGAATGCCTCCATCATATTCAAAATCATAAATGTACACGTAATTTTGACCAAGAGCTAAAACAAGTTCTAGAGAATGTAAACCAGATGAATAATCACCCAATATAGGAATTAAGCTTAAGAATATCCTTCCAACAAGGGTTTCACATCTCAATTGCTCATATAGGAAGTTTCAATCAATATGCACTAGTCATAAGGCATTAAGACACTTATCACAAAAGCAACTGATAATATGAGGATTAAAAAGATCAAGATAATTACTTAAGAACATACTTGAATCCCAAAAGTGACTATAAAGTCTTCAAAAAAACATTTTCAAAATCTAGTATGCTTAAAAGTCCAAGGATGGCACGGTGTTCAACAAAACAATGAGGGTATATTACAAAGGTAAAGGTTTGCTTGAAAAAGATGCAAAGGTAGCTTAAAAAGGTTCCTCCTACACAGTAATACAAAAAGCAAAGAGAAGGGTGATGGTACTCAGTAAAAGAGTCCAGATCGCGACCTGTATATAGTGAGGTCGTGACATGGGTACACAGAGACACCAAGTCAGGAAAAGGAGATGAGGTCGCGACTGGAGATCATCTAGGTCACAAACTGAAATCATAGAGAGCCCTCCCTAGCCAAAGTCACTCTTCAAGTCACAACCAGAAGTAGTGAGGTCGTGACCTGAAGTAACAGAAACTACCAACGTAAAATTTTTAAAGCTTTAGCCAACATTTAATAAGTAAAAACCCTTTCAGCAAGCATCAAATGATCCAATTCACAGCAATTCACCATCCACAATCAATTCAAGGCCAAATAATAATGATGAAAGATTGGATTTTCAAAAAAATTTTTCCCAAAAATCTAAAACAACCACCGAAATGATGCAACAAAGTGAAATGGATTCCTCCCCCATACTTAGACTTGACAATGTCCCCATTGTCAATAGAAAAGGGAAAAGAACAGTAGCAACCACAAAAGAACATAGTAAACCAACCATTCATTGCAGAAAAGGTTAAAATACAAAAGAAATGTAGCTTTTAAGTACTAAGTTCACAGGACAGAGCAACAAAATGGAAAGAAAAACACAGAAACAGAACAAAAAACAAAAGGCTTCTAACAGTAAAGATTTCAATCATCCTCCGCTCTTCTTTCCTCTTCTGCCTCAACATCTTCCCCCATCTCAGCATCAGTAGGAGCAGCAGCAGCAACACCAGAAGATTGCCCCGAACCCTCACTAAAAAAGCTTGTAGCAGGAATAGTGTTCTCCCAGAAAGCCTATTCATACTCTTGGGGGAAGTTGACCTTAAGAGCCCTGGCCATCTCCAACATCAGAGGATCCATAAACCTCTACCTTCTGAACTTGTGAGGCATGGAGATAGCTTTGTATGCATGAAACTCCTCGCTTAGGTTTGTCACCTGTTAACTGAGTTCGGTAATTTGATCATTTAAGGAGGTGAGGTTGAAACTAAAGCCACCCTCAGCTGTCTCCTCTTCTAGTTCTTCCCTGATAACCCTTTTCCCTCTCTTCCTTTCTCTATTGGTTTTAGAGGCAGTATAGCACCTCGTTGTGAGAGGGTCCAAAAGAGAGTTAGATTGGCGCGTTGGTATCCCATGAGCTGCACACAGATCGGTAATCAAGTGCGAAAATGCCATAAGAGTTCTGACATTGTTGACACAGTGATCAATCTGATCTAGGGTAATGATGGGAATGTCAATCGGCTGCATGGTCATCAGAAGATGTAGAAGGAGTGCACCCTTTTCAGAAACATCAGAAATGTGGGCTGATGGCATCACGTTATAAGCCATGAAGTTCAGCCAAATCCTGGCTTCATCATTCATGTGCTTGCGCTCGAAGACATTTCATCCACTTTCCTTTATGGTCCACCCAACTCCACTTGTCCCAATGGTTTGGAAAACCTCTTCCTAGGGAACTTCACTAAGTCTAATCTTCTATCGTTGGTACTCGTAGACAGGGACATTGGGCAACTTGTAGAACTTCTCAATAGCCTCCCGAGTTAAAAAACATTCATTGCCTCTGAAAGTGATCCCCCCATGTCCTGGCAGAGCAAGTCTCACTAATGTTAAATTGGTGTTGTTCCTCTTCTTCATAAGCTCCTCAAGGCCCCTCTATTTGGCAAGCTTATAAAAATTGTACTGCTTGGTTTCTGAAAAGTACCACTCTTGTATTATCCCTCTGTTAGCAAATAATTCAGAGGTTTAAAACCTCCTTTGTGAGATCAGGTCGTGAGCTAAAAACAGTGAGGTCATGACTTGAACAGACAGAGGGAATTTTTGAATTCATAAAGGTTCAAGGTCACGACCTGAAAACAGTGAGGTCACGACCTGAACCCAGAAAGTTCAGAAAACACAGCATGAACCAGTTTGCTCAAAAACCAAATTTTTTTTAATAGAAAATGCAATCCTAAGCAGTCTAGAAAACAGTTAAACAACATTTTCAATGTCTAGCAATACTCTACTCAGCCAAAATCAAAGCCCAAACAAAAAACAACAACACTACCTACCCATTAAAAAGCAGAGAACTAAACCAGAAAGAACAGAAAAACTGAAAACAAAAAAGGCAGATTAAACAAACCTTAAGGGAGTAGAAGGATAGAAGAACTAAACGCAAGGTGGAGAGGAGGCTTGTTCACGAACTACATGAGGTGGATTTCAGAGTGGAGACACTCAGAAATCACAGAAACTGAAGAATAGAAACAACTGAATGGTTAGGGAAGGAGTAAACCATTAAAAAGGGCTGAGCAGTTGCGACTTTGGAGGGAATTTGAAAAGATGCAATTGTTGAAGAATCCAAGATGGGGAGTCACAACTTCAGAAGAGGAATAGCCATGGGGGAAAAGAGAGTTAAATGCTGGATGAACGTGCAAGGGAAATGAAAACTGAAAGGAGGGCTTAAGTGGTTTTACAAAAGAAGGCCTAGGGTTTTAAGTTTGGAATGAATGAAACTTTAGGGTAAAATAGTAATTAGGGTGGAAATAAATAGGGGTAAAGAGGTGAACTCGAAGAAAAACTCTAACT
This sequence comes from Neltuma alba, assembly GCF_004799145.2. Classification (NCBI taxonomy): domain Eukaryota; kingdom Viridiplantae; phylum Streptophyta; class Magnoliopsida; order Fabales; family Fabaceae; genus Neltuma; species Neltuma alba. Next base: position 64,017 of record NW_021635187.1, read on the forward strand.
TTTCGTGTTAGGTCGCGACTTCACTAGAGAAAGGGGCTTTTAGGGTTTCAGAAAAGGCTCCAGGTTGCGACCTAAAATGATCAAGGTCGTGACCTAAACTCATAAAGAGCCTTTACCCATTGTCTTCCCTAAGTCACCACCATAGATAGTTAAGTCGCTACTTGAGCACATAGAGAGCTCCCAAACTCAGACTAAGCCCCAGGTCGTGACCTGAAAACATTGAGTCGTGACTTGAAAACATTGAGTCGAGACTTGAGTACACAGAGAGGCTCTGACACTCTAGATCCTGAAAAACTTCAAACCTAAGTCCCTAAACCAAAATCACTTATTAAAATGCCTACCATAACAACCTAACTCAGCAATCCATCATCAGATTCTTAACAATTCAAAACAAAACTCCAAAAATAAGTGATGGAAGATTAGGAAAAACTTTCAAAAGTCCAAAAATTTTGAAACATTTTGGTAAATTTTAGCAAGAATTACCCATAACAAGGAACAACCCAACACCTAAACACAAAACCACTTTTAAAAAACTCCCTCCCCCACACACTCAAAGTAATATCCACATTGTGGCACACAGTCACACCAAAGCACAAAGTCCAAACACAAAACAACGAAGGTGGAAGTTGTAAAGTTCAGTTCAAGAATGAAGCACAACACATCACCCTTCTAGAGAGAAGAAAAGAGCTAAGCGCCAAGACGGGTAAACTCAAGAATGCAAAGAAGTGTGTGGTGGTGACAGAATAGAAGCATAAATACAATCACATCAAACTCAAAGCCAAGGGAGATTATTGAAAACAAACATAAAACAAACTGAATTTAAAACTACTTCTACTGAGGACATCCCTTCCACAGTCTCCAACAGTCACAACAAGATAATTTAAGCACAAGTAAATTCATGTGAGCAGTAGAAGTAAAGGAAAGGGACGACCTGGCCTTAAGAAGGTGGTGCAGGCTCTTCATAGAGTCTGAGGAGATGACTGTTGCACTGAAACATTTTGCCTGTGGCCTCTTCCTTGAGCTCTATTATCCCGAAGTTATGCACTTTTGTCACAATGTAGGGTCCATACCAGCTCGTCTTAAACTTATCCTTCTTGAATTTGAATCAAGCTTGATACCTCAACACCTTGTCACCCTCCTTGAACTTCTTTCTCAAGATGTTGGCATCATGGACAAGCTTGGTTTTCTGCTTATAGATGTCTGAGCTGTTGTAGGTGTCTAACTGTATTTCTTCAGGTTTTTGAATTTGAAGGAGTCAGGTTCAGGCCAATTTCCTCCAAATCGGCATTGCAACTCTTAATTGCTGAATGTGATCGATGCTCCAGCTCCATCGGAATGTGACAAGACTTACCATAGATGATCCGATACGGAGACATACTTATTGGGGTCTTATGGGTGATGCAGTAGGCCCACAGTGCATCATCTAGTCGCAAGCTCTAGTCTCCGTTGGAGGGCTTGACAATCCATTCCAAGATGCATTTGATCTCTCTATTTGATACTTCAGCCAGACCATTGGTTTGAGGATGATAAGGGGTGAACACTCTGTGGGAAATCCCATATTTTGCCAACAAGTTATTGAGTAACTTGTTGCAAAAGTGGGTTTCCTGATCACTGATTAGCACTTTAGGTACCCCAAATCTATTGAGGATGGTGGAATTCAGAAATTTAGAAACTGTGGGTGTATCATCTTTACGTGTGGGGATGGCTTCTACCCACATAGAGAGGTAATCTACAACTAGGAGAATGTGGGTATAACAGTGGGAAGATGGAAAGGGGCCCACAAAGTCTATCCCCTAAGCGTCGAAGATCTCAGAATATGATAGGTTGCTGTGGCATTTCATTCCTTCTATTAAACCCCCCAAACCGTTGGCATTTATCACATGCCTTACAAAAAGTGAATGCATCTCTAAATAAGGTAGGCCAGTAAAATCCTGCATCTGAAACCTTCCTAGCGGTTTTTCTAGCACTAAAGTGCCCTCACATAAGGTAACATAGCAAGCCTCCAGAATGGCTCAAGCCTCTACTTCTGAAATGCACCGTCTAATCACCTAGTCAGAATATAACCTCCATGGGTGCGGTGGATCCCAAATATAATAGGAAGCTTTGCTCCTAAGCTTTTGAGCCTGAAAGGTGGTCAAGTAAGAAGGGATTAGACCAGTAGCAATATAATTAACTAAGTAAGAAAACCATGGTTAAGAAACAGACAATGCACATAAAGATTGGTCAGGGAATGAATCATAGAAAATATCAGAATTGAGTACTCCCTTGGTTTCTAGAGGTAGTGTAACATCCCAAAATTTGAAACCCTAGTAATGGGAATGTGAGGAATGAGACATGATTGATAAGCATAAGGTGTGAGTAAAGCATGGAAACCCAAAATAGGACGAAACTGACTTTATCAGGTCCCTAGGGGCAAAACGGTAATTTTGAAAAAAGTTCTCAAAAATTCCCTAAAAATAGAAAAAAGGTGGAATCAAGGTTTTTTGAGTCACCTATGATATTTTGAAAGTGAGAATGACCCAAAATAAATTTTGGTGAAAATTCCCAAAAAAATAATTATTTTTGGGAAAATAGGGGAAAATAAAGGGGGATTAAAGTGATATAATTATTTTAATTACCTAAGGACTCCAAAAATTCAAGGAAAAATATAGATACACTCCCTAGGAATATATATGAATTTATAAAATTACTTCCAAGCATTGAAAATGCAGGAAATAATTTATAGGGAATTTACTTCTGAATTCCTATCGGCAAAGACCCGATTTCAGAGAAAATGTGAAATAAATACCTAGAGGTCTTGAAAAATTCCCAAAACTTCCAAATCACACTTTTGGAATAAATAGGGATTTATCATGAAAATAAATGGAATTTTTCAAGCCTTTAGCTATTGTTCCTAATAGGGGGCAAGAAATTAGGTATTATATGATCAAGTGATTTTTAAAATTACCCTAACTAATTCCATTACTTCCTAATCAGTTTTTACCATTTAGCTGGCCTCCAAAAAGGCCTAAATTCATGCCCATCATGACCAGAACAGCTGGCTTGTGTGCTGGACAAATTTTCAACCATTGGATCAACTCTCTTGAAACTTGAGTCAAAGCATGTGTAGCTAGGATTGCCCCCTCATTTTGGTCGACTTATGTACTTAATTTTAGGGCAGAAATAGCTACCCAAGGGCAAGTTTTAGGGCAGCTAATGAGGCCTATAAGTACCCCCATAACTCACCCAAAATTCGTGCAAAAATCTGGAAAAATAGGGGAGGTTCTGCACAAATTTTTCTTGACTTCCAAGTACCCTTCAAACCACTTCCAATCCAAGGCTAATCATCAAGCTTTAATCCAAGACTCCTTAAGGTATGTTTAATCTTTAATTTGATGCATTTTTCATGACTAAATCATGACTTAAATTGAGGGCGAAGTGCTGTTCCATTTCTGTTATGCTGGAAGTTCTAGGAGAGGATAGCAAATTGAGTATGAGCTTGTGTTGTTGATGTTTGGTGCTGTTTTGAATGGGTTATGGAAGAAATTACCCTAGGACCTATGACTATTCAGTTCGGCCAACTCAAGAACTCAAGGGTAGGAATTTTTCAATAAGTTTTAATGGTTCCAATGGATTTAAAATGTGATTTTGTGTAGGATTATGCCATGGAAGTATGTTTAAATTCATTGGAATCAAATGTGAAAATTTATGAACCTAACAGGAGGTGTTCAGCCATCTTGAAATCATGGACTTATGATTGGATTTTGATGGTTTTGATGCTTCCATTGAATTCCTTGGGTGTTTTTGTGTAGGGTTATGTGGAGGAATTGAATTTGGAAGCATTAAAAATCAAAGTTGGAAAATTTTGACATCTTCCCTTGTAAAAATTAGTTTCTATTTTGATCAGAACTTAAGGAAGGGATTTGATTTTGTAAAATTTGATTTGATATTTTAATTCTACATAAAAAATCATGTAGGAATGGCCAAGGAGGTTTCTTGAATCAAAGGGAAAACAATTAGGCCAAAAATCCAAAGAAAAAGGGTTAATGTTTAAGTAGCGTGGAATGTGTTTGAATAATTGTTGAATGATTGGCATTGGTGTTGGTTTGATAGGTACCTTGCCAAATCCTCAAGAAAACATCTTGAACTTAAAGGAAATCAAGGACCAAGTACTAAAAGGTAGCATTGAATTACACTTTGATTGCTTTCTTGCTCACATTGATGTGTTAATGTGTATGTGTGCAATGTGTGCCATGATGTGACTAAGCTTTATTGCAAATGTTGATTGCAATGCTTGAATTTTGTTACCTTGGCATTATGTCCACTGAATATGTGTATGATAGCTTACTTTCCATGGCATATAAGCATGAACACCTAAACAAGATAAATGCACAAAAGCATTGCATGTAGTGTTCGTATGAATGCATGACAATTGTGATTCTGTGCTACTAGGATTTCTTTGAAATCTCACTCTTATGTTTAACACCATCTAGGAGGAATTTCAAGCAAGGTAAAAGGCAAAGAAATTGTCCTGGAGGCCTAATGAACAATTAATGTATCCCAGTGTAAATTTTGGAACTTGTTATGTAATATTATATGACCTTGGAAATGTCTGTTGGATAATAGCTCCTAATAGGAGCCAAGCACATATGCCTATGTTTAAACATGTGAAAGTATAGTAGAATGTATGTTCAAGCATGTGTTAAGTCCCAAATGGTTAAGGATGGGTAAAAGGATAAGAAAGAACCAAAACAAGTATAGTTAGGGGATGAACCTTCCCTAGAAAGGACCAAACTTGGTACATATGAAATAAATAGAAAATGTTTGAATCTGGATTTGAAATTTCGTATACTTGTAGATCATATTTTAAAATTTAAATCAAGTGGTAGATCATTAAATTTGGAATTTTGTGGAAAGAGTTATGCCCTTCCAAAGTTGGGCAAAAATACTGAAAATTCCAAAATTTATCAAATGAACAGTACATAATTGCATGGAAACTGGCATTGATCTGTGAGTAATTGATATCTATGAGTATTTTTTCTATGTAGATCATTTCATAGGCTTCACGTGAGACTTGGAACCACTTTGTTTTGATTTTTCTGCATTTAGTTATGATTTTTCAAAGTTGACCTGATTTTTAGGGGTTACATGAATAGTAACCGAAATCAAAATTTTAAATCTTGGTTTTTACCTACTTTGAGTATTGTGTAATGATTCTGAATGATTCCAAATGATGTATAATGGGGTTTAAAATAAAGGTGTGATAGGTAGCATGCTCAGCTGGTCTGCCACATTAACATTTCCAGCTCTGTGTTTCACTTCCACATCAAATTCTTGAAGCAATAACATCTACCTCCAGAGCCTTGGCTTTGATTGAGGTTTATGGAAGAGGTATTCCACTGCTGCGTGATCTAGAAACATAACCACTTTGGAATTTATTAGATATGGTCTAAACTTATTAGGTGCAAAAACAATTGTAAACAATTCCTTCTCAGTAGTGGTATAGTTTTTCTGAGCTACATCTAGAGTTTTAGAGGCATAAGCAATCACTTTCGAAACAAAATTCTCCCTTTGACCCAAGATTACCCCCGCACTTAAGTTCAAAGCATCACAAGAAATTTCAAAAGGCAAATCCCAATTGGGAAAGGTCAAAATAGGAGTAACTAACCTATTCCTTAATTCATCGAAAACAAGCTCACATGCATGGTTAAATTGAAAATCAACATCTTTTTGCAGCAGTTTGGAAAGAGGTAAAGCGATTTTACTAAAATCCTTGATGAACCTTCTATAGGACCCCACATATCCTAAAAAAAACCTCAACTCTTTCAAGTTGGTAGGGTAGGGTAAAGAAGATATCACCTCTACCTTGGCTTTATCTACCTCAATTTCTTTTTTAGAGATTAAATGTGCTAGCATGATGCCTTGATTAACCATGAAATGGCAGTTCTCATAATTCAAAACCAACTTTTTCTCAATGCATCGTGCTAAGATTTGGTCAAGACTATTTAGGCAATCTTCAAAAGAATTCCTATATACAGTAAAATCATCTATGAACACATCCATGTATTTTTCAATAAATTCAGCAAAAATGGATAGCAGACAGCGTTGGAATGTGCAAGGGGCATTGTAAAGACCAAAAGGCATTCTTTTGTGAGCATAGGTTCCAAAGGGACAAGTGAAAGTGATCTTGTCTTGGTCTCTAGGTTCTATAGGATTTTAGAAATATCTAGCATATCCATTTATAAAACAGTAGTGACTCTTCCTTGCTAACTGTTCAAGCATTTAATCAATAAAGGGTAAAGGAAAATGGTCTTTCCTAATGGCATCATTCAGCTTCCTATAATCGATACAAACTCTCCATGAGTTTTGCACCTTAGTTGGGATGAGTTCATTGTTTTCATTTTTAACTACTGTGATCCCACTCTTCTTTAGGACAACTTGTACCAGTGACACCTACTCGCTATCAGAAATAGCATATATGATTCCAGCTCTCAGAAGTTTGTCTACTTCTTTCCTAACCACATCAGAAATTAGAGGATTCAATCTCCTCTAGCTTTGTTTAATTAGCTTGGAATCTTCAGTTAGTAAGATCCTATAGGTACACACAGTGGAGTCTATTCCCTTAATGTTAGCTAATTGCCAACCCAAGGCCTCCCTATTTCTTCTAAGGACTCCTATTAAACTAGTTTCTTTATATTCAGTTAAAGAACTAGAAATAATGACAGGTAGTTTATTCTCAGGCTCAAGATAAGCATATTTGAGGTTGGGAGGTTAATCTTTCAGTTCTAAAGTTGGGGGTTGAACAACAGAGGGAATTAGAGTAGAAACATTGGTAAAGTTAGAGAAACTCCCCTTTTGAGACCTTTGTGAAATGCACTCGCCAGCTTCACTTGAATCCACTATGCTTGCTTTAATCTTATCAAATGTTGCACCAAGCTCAAGTTGGTTTACAGCAGCAACAACCTTAGGTTGGTTTGCCTCTATACCTACATCATTGTTAGAAATTAGATCATTTAGAAATCATAAGGTATGGGATGTAATCTTGGAATGTGTATGAGTAGCAATTGAGTCAGAGTGTGTTGGCCTTTCAACCAAAGTCTTCAGGATATCAGGTGGTGAAGCAACTGAAGTCTGAAGTTAAGGAAGTGAAACAGGGGACTCAGGTCGCGACTTCATATCTCCAGGTCAGGACCTAACTTCACAGAAGTCACCCTCTTGGATTGCTTGGGTTGAAGTCGCGACTTGATAGCCCTCAGGTCATGACTTAACTTGACAGAGGCTACCTTATTCGCAGGCTTGGTCTGAAGTCATGACTTGAGAATCCTCAAGTCACGACCTCATATCACAGAGGCTCATATCCTCAGATTTTACTCTACTCTCAGCACTCACCACTTCTTGAAAACCTGCATCATTAACTAATAAACTCCTTCCAAGGCCAATGTTAATTGTAGACGCAGAAATTGAATCACAACTTGATAGAAAAGAAAAGTCTTGAGAAATAGAAAGCATGCTATCAATTTCTAGAGAATTAATGCATGGTACCCCATCCCTATAAGAACTAGAAAATGAATAAACAGAAGAGAGGGAATTGAAGTATTCATCATAAGCACTCAAAGATGAGTTAAGCTTATAGGATTCATGTGATGGTGCAGTAGAAGAATCAATCAATTTAGGTGAACTCATGTCATAACTATCATGCATATGCAGCTCATGTTCATCCCTTGCTTGTAAAATAGCTAAATCAATGGCATTTAAACCCATGAATGCAGAATTGTCAAAAGGATAACACATAGCTTCATTTATATTAAAAGTTACAACATGGTCTCCCACTTCCATTGTTATACAGCTGTGTTTCATGCTTATGATAGTCTTAGAGGTTTGTAGGAAAGGTCTTCCCAAAATCAAAGTGCTCTCATTTGCAAGTTCATTCGACATATCTAAAACATAGAAATCAACAGGGAATAATAGGTCTTTAACTTGAACTAGAATGTCCTCAATTATGTCCTTAGGATACCTAATAGACCAATCTTCCAGTTGGAGCACCACACTTATGTCTTTAATCCCATTAATCCCTAATGCTAAATAAACTGACCAAGGCATGACATTTATAGCAGCTCCTAAATCTAACAACGCTCCCTTGATGTGAACCTTTCCTATGGTATATGGGATTGTGTGAGATCCAGGATCTTGGCACTTAATAGGTAGTTCGGCCTGACATTAGTACTCACCTGAATTCTCTCAAGGGGCACAAACATTTGCTTGTCATTACAAAGTTCCTTTAGTAATTTAAAGTATTTAGGATTCCCTCTTAAGAACTAAACTATGGGCACATTAATTTCCAGCTTGTTAAATAATGTGTAAGCATCAGTAGCAAACTCAGCATCAAACTTTTTCTTACCAGAGAAATAAGCTTGAGGAAAAGGGAGGTCTTTAGCACATACCTCCTTACCTGAAGGATTAGAGGCTCCTTGTGCACTAGTTTCTGCCTTGTCCTCCTTTTGCTTGCCTTTGTAAGCCAAGCTCTCCACAGTGCTTTCATCTTCTGGCACAACTTCTTGAGGTGCTTCTTCTTGTACTTGAATTGACTTCTCTTCTGGTTCAGTTTGTGCTCTTGCCTTCATCATGAGCTCTTCTTCTTTGGAGCTCTTAGACTTGCCAAGCCTCATTAGGGAAAGTGGAGGACTCTCTACCCCTTGTTCAGAATCATCTTTATCCACCTTTTCACTTTCAAAGTGAACCTTTTTACCACTTCTTAGAGTTATGGTGTTGAGGCCCTTTGGATTGATCACTGTGTTGGAGGGAATGCTTCCTCTGCTTTTGGCTTGCATGTCATTGATCGCATTAGATAGTTGAGTCAAATAACTGGTGATATCGGTGTTCTTCAAAGTGAGCTCCTCCAGTTTCTTATGAACATTTGAGTTATCTTTCTGCATTCCTTGCAATATGGTAGTTATGGAGACAAACTTATCATCACTCTCCTTCATTCGCCCCTCTATGTTTGTCATCTGAGTAGCCATGCTCTTTAAAAGCTGAGATGCGTCATCCCCTCTTGGCGGTGGTTGAGATACCATAGTCTGTTGTGGAGTTGTCACTACTGTTTTTAAAGGATGTTGAAATGTGCTTGAGGCAGCCCTAGGATTGTGGAACTGATTGCCTTGGAACTGGTTTGGTCTATTTGCTCCGCACCCTATTTGAAATTTGGATGATTTCTCCAACCGGGGTTGTAGGTGTTTGAGTAGAGGTCCCTTTTCTAATATTGCCCCTCTCTTCCTTGGTACATGGCATTCACTTCTTTAACCAGCCCAGGGCAATTTGGAGTAGTATGCATTGGTGGATTACAAACTTCACAACTTGTAGCTACCGGGGCAAGAGATTGAGTCTTGTTAGAGCGAAGGCTTTCAACCGTATTTACAAGTTTAGACATATCTTGGGCTAGCTTTACCAAGAGGGGGTCTCTTTTAGATTTAGGGTCCTTGAATCCCTTGAGCTCACATCTTGTCTATTAAGAGCAAAAGTCCTTATTAACTCCCATGCAGCCCTTGGTTCCATATTTTCCACATACCTATTTGTAGCGGCATCCAAAACTTGTGCATCATATGTTGACAACCTATTATAGAAATATTGTACCAAGTGCTCCTCAAGAATCTGACAGTTGGGGCACCGAGTAAGCATCTCTTGAAATCTGCTCCAAAATTCAAAGAATATCTCGAATGGCTCTTGCTTAGCTGCTGAAATTTCCTTACAGGCGGCTGAAATCTTTGTAGAGGGGAAATATTTATCCAAGAATGCTTTCTTCAAATTGGTCCATGACTCATAAGCATTATCCACATAGAGTGGCAGGTTCATGTACTATTCTTTAGGTTTGCCCTCCAAAGATAAGTGAAAAACCTTCCACATAACAACATCAATACTAGCTCCTACTGGCTTCATGGACAAGCACTGTATATAAAGAGTCCGGAGGTGCAAGTATGGGTTTTCTCCTGCAAGACCATGGAACTTAGGCAATGAGTGGATCAATTGACCTTTAATTTCAAAATCTACATTGAAAGTAGGAAAAACACCAGGTATAGGTTCAAAGTTCCTATCAAATTGAGTTAGTTCCTTAATAGTTCTACCCCTAGGTTGTTCATTAATCTTATTCTGGCCATTATTTTCTCCTTGCCCATCATTACCACCATTATTAGGTTTATTACGGTTACCATTCCCATTCCTACCATTTGGACCATGAGGAGGTACTTCAGCCATAATTTCTTCTTCTACTTCCTCACTCTCACTAGATGAATGTGATAGGTCTCGTAAAATAAGTGTGCTATGAGATCCTATATGTCTACCTCTCCTACCTCTGCACGCTCTAGGCATACACAATTACTCAAAAATTCAAGCACAGATAGGGTTCAAGAAAGAGGTAGGTTCAAAACCGTGTATTTACCAAGTGTGTAGTTCAAAATTGAGGCAAACTCAATGATTTCAAATAGTGCTCAGTGAGTTTGAGGTGTATGAAGTGCTATACACTCTCAAAGTATGTGCAAAAAGCAAAGTCATGCAAAAAGAGTAAGTCTGGACACTCCGAAAAATTTTCAATGGAAAACTAGATTAGGTCGCGACTTCAATGAACAAAAAGCAACCCTAAAAGAAGAGGAAATTGAGTTCACGACTTGCAAAAGTCCAAGTCATGACTTAAATAGACTGAGAGCAATACTACAAAACAAGAGATTGAGGTCATGACAAGCCACAAGTCAGCTTGTGACTTAATCACAAGGTCGCGACTCCAAATATATGAGGTTGTGACTCAAAGTCACAGAGAGCTATTTTCACAAAACCGTTGAAAAATTCACTAAGTACTTCAACCAGATGCTTAACCAAACTATGCAAAGAGTTCAAAATTTCAAGCAATTGGCTAAAACACTCAGGATCAAGCTAGAACAAAATGCAAAATGCTATGCAAGAATGCAAATGCAAATGCATAGAAAAACAAGATATTTGGTTCTATTTCTTAAAAATTTTGCTGCTATGAAATGTAAGATTTAAGTTAAAAAAAATCTAAAAATCTATGAGAATTGACCCAAATCACAATGGTAAGGAAAACCAATTGCTAGGGAACCAATTCAATGGCTCCTCGGTAACGGCGCCATCGATTGAGGCCGGACTGTCGCCTTTCGGATCGTCAAGAAAGTGAGTTGCACCAGAAAAATACAGTATAGGATGCAACCTGTCATTCATCTCGAGGAGCTTGTTATTGAAAATCCTTGTCTAAGTTGGTTTTCAAAAGCATTGTAAATTTGAGTGAGTAAAAAAGGGGGTTTTAGTTGTTTTAAAGGTGGTGAAACAAATGTAAAGTGCAGAAAGCAAATTGTTTTTGGTATTTTAAATGAACGAAGAAATATTTTGGATTAAAAGGAAATTATGGTTAAACAGTCTCTTGATGATGAAAACTCAGCTATCATTGCTCTTTAAAATGATTGGGAGCTGTAGAAAACCTCTAAGTCTGAAGAAAAGCCCAAGTAATTACTTGGGTCCAATGTCTTAACTAATAAAAACTCACTTTAATAAAAGTTAATTAACAACTCTTAAGAAACTGTTGAAAACCACTTAGAGTGTAGATGGACGGATGATGCAAATGCCCTCCAAATGTCATTCGACAAACACAGAATACCAAGCACACAGATTAATCAACAATAATCACTGAAAATCAAACTGAACACAAGGATTGAAACTGAAATATTATATAGATTAATCAACATTAACATCATCCAATCCAAATAAATAAAATAGTCTAAACACCAGATTTACAATCATAAACCAAGTTTGATATAAGTGCAGAAAGTTCCTAAATCTAGAAATATTCAACACAGCATTAAACACAGGTTTAAACTATAGGGAAAAAAACTCCCCGATTAAGTCATTGAGCTCAAGCTTCATTCTCCATCATCAAAAGGCTAAAGGGTTTAGCCTCTCATGCCTTCAAACCAATCGCAATCGCTCTAGAAATGAACAGCCATAGCTAAAGCTAAAAATGAAGTTAAAAATGGAGAAGAAGGTGGTTATAGTGGTTTGATCGGTCCATAAATGTAGCAAATGATGAAGAGATGAAGAAAAATGGAAGTTTTGGGTGTAGGATCAATGGAGACTTGAGAGGAAATGATGGTAGCTTAACCTTCTACAAATCTGCTGAATGGGAGAGTGTGTCTTCATGCTGGCTACCCCTCTTAGGTGTAGAAGCTTCAAAAACCTATTCCAAAACACATAGCTTCACTTAATGCACTCAGGTCCCGACCTCAAGAATGTGAGGTCACGACCTAAGGGGGTCAGGTCGCCACCTGATAAGTTTCATGTCGTGACCTGGGAAGACAGAGAGCTTTCATCTTGACTTAGGTCCAAAATGCATAGTTTCACTAAGAGGCATCCAGGTTGCAACCTCAGGAGTCTATGTCGCGACCTGGGGAGGCAGAATACTCCCAACTCTTGTGTTTTAGTCCTTGCAACATTTTGGCTCCATCCATACTCCATCATGGTTCTTGGATCCTTCTCCAATTGCCTAAAAATCACAACAAAGAGCTTTGTAAAGACCAACTTATTACAGATCAAGGCAATTAAAATTGAGAAGAGAAAAATGACCCTTTTTGCCCCTTAAACAGTAAAATACAATGCATGACTTAATGTAATCAAATGGATATAAATGCATTCATAATGAGGGTAAAATTATTGCAAAACATTAGAAAACACTTGAGAAAACCATATAAAGATTAGGTTCTATCACTTATCTATTTGTCCTGATTTAGTTATTTGATTTTAAGGGCATAATTATTTTTATCAGCCAATTTAGTCCCCCTCTTGAATGAAATTGCTACACTAACATTTGGTATCAGAGCATGTCTCTTTAAATAAGACTTAACTGTCTCAAGAGAGATCTTAATGGCAGGATTTGATGATAGTGTGTCACCCAAAGGACTCTATAATAAAACCACCAGGTTTTAACGAAGAAAATTTCACCTTTTGGAAGATGAGAATGAAAATCTTCATCAAGGCTTTGAAATATAAATTATGGGACGTAATAGAGTAAGGTAGTAATGTTCTTAAAAAGACAAAGAACAATCAATAGGTTCCCAAGAATCCAAGCGAATTTGACGATGAGGATAAAAGGCTTATTCTATTGAATGACAAAGCAATTAATATGCTAACCTGTGGCTTAAGTTTGAAATAGTACTTCTAAGTTTTAAGGCTGACAATGGCAAAAGAAATGTGGAAAGCTCTGGAGATAGCTCACAAAGAAACAACCAGGGTGAAACAAAGCAAAATCAATACCTTATCACAGAATTTGAGCTATTTAGAATGAATGATGGAGAAAGCATTTGAGATATAGAAGTAAGGTTCTCACACCTTATTAATCATCTGTCTCATAACTATCACACCTTACTTATATAATATCTTAGAATCCATTTAGAATCCTTTTTGACCACATTGGATGGTCTTGAGCTCAAAAATGTCCTTTAGGATGTTACTTTTCCAAAATTACTGTTCACTATGTAAAGTTCAGATTACTGGTCCAACTTTAAAAAATTATAACTAATTCTACAAAAATCGTATGGAGGTATTCTAAAACTCTACGGAAAGCTCTTTCGATGCTCTTTAAGGGAAAAATACCCAATTGTACTTATTATTACCCAATTCATACAGTTTATTGGATAACAATTACTGTTTATTTGGTAAAATCTGGACTTTCCAGATTCTGTGCCTAAATTTTAGAAATTCATATCTCCTTGTGTACACATCCAAAAGAGGTGATTAACCTCTCATTTTAGATATGCACTATGAGACTGCCAAAACTCGTGACTTAACTCATTCGTTTGATAGGTCAAACTGAAATCCAAAACTAACTGCTGCAGGACCTACGTTTTATCCCTTAACTAACTTTTGCATTAATTCTTTTAATTTCTTTGACATACATAACATGGGCTGACTCTTTCCCATTCATACTCATGCACTTTTATTCATGCCATAAACATTATAAAGACATACATTGAATTGATGGCATTCATAACATAAATTTACAACATAGGAGAATTATATATTGAACATAATCTCAATCATTAACGTCAATAATTGTCCGCTTTCTTCTCCTTGCTTCTCATGCCATTAGTGCCCATCGTTGCTTGATCTAAATGGTTGGTGAGGGAGGGGTGAGATTCGGGGGAATCTCAGTAGCAAACAATACCATATTAATCATGCTAGATGGATGCTAATGCACTACACGTAACTTGTTTATTCTCTTGTTAATTAATGACATATTAGCATGCTCAAAGCTAACTTCTTGATGCATGGCCATGGAGACATAATCTACTCATCATGAATAGCAATTATAGCAGCCAAAACATGTCACAATAATATTCAATAACATGTACACGACAACACACAAGCATACAACATCAAGCAATGAAAATAGGTAAGTTCACTACCTTGCACCTCAAGCTTTCCTCTTACTTTTGCTTTGACTCCCTTGAATTTCCAACCATGTGGGCATTCGGTTAATGTCACCAAATATCCTCTTGGATGTTCCAAAGGTCCTAAACATAGTCACATTGATCATACAATCCATTAGGACCTCCATATTACATAAAGTTCAAGACTAGCTCTCTTGAACCTCAACCCTTTCTCTTACTTTTAGGGTTTTCTTTCTAGCTTTTCTAATATAAATCTCATCATTTCCCATCCTTAAGATCCATTTCTTTTCAATTAGGACCACTTTAGATGGCCTTAGATTCAAGAAGATCAAATCTGGAAATTTTGGTTCGCGGGTACTGTTCACGCAGAAAATCCAGAATTTTTTACTCAACTTTGAAAATTCATAATTAATTCTAGAAAAATCAAAATTGAGTGATTCTAAGTCCCAATGAAAGATCCTTAAGTTAAATTTAAAGAAAAAATGGTTTCAGGAACCAATTTTATGTTTAATAGTATCGGAATCGTACAACACTCGAAACTCTTCCAAAAGTTCAACACTGTTTCCAGATTTCAATCTCTAACTTTGAAAAATCACCATAAATCGTACACATATCCAAATGAAGTGTTCTACCCATGGATTTAAAGCTTACAGAGTTTACTTTAAGCATGCCAAATTGTAGGATTAGATACATAAATTAACTTACTCGAAACAGGCATCAAATCATCACATAATTCTTCCAATTTCTACATAGATCCACTTGAAACAACCTCTAATCAATGTGTTCTAACCAAGTTTAACATCAAAATCATCCTCCTTTAACTCTTATTAATTTTGGCCAGAACCTTGCCCTAAGGGAAACCAAACTTTTCAACCATAAAAACCAAAGATTCAAAGCAAGAAACAAGAAGAAACAACTTACTAACCTTAGATCTAAACTTGGTTGATCAAAGTAGGTGTCTTCCTCTTGATTTAAGCTTCAAGAATCAAAATTGCAAGAGTTTCCCCTAGTGTTCTTTAGCTTGGCCAAAAATGTGAAGGAGGGAGGGTCTATTTATAGCCAAAAATTTGGCTTTAATGGACCAAAATGCCCTTGGTAGCTAGAAGAAGGAGTAAGGGCAATCTTCGAAGTTCAAGTGGACTTTTGCATCATCATTGCATCACTTTCTTGCATCATGCTTACCTCATTCTTCTAGAAGGTGCCAAGTGCCAAAAATGTGGTGGAGGAGAAAGGAGATTAGATCCTAGCCGTTGGATCAAACTTGTTTCATAAGTTTCCTCCGAATTTACTTGGCCCACATTTCTCCGCCTTTCTTTATGGCCTTCCAGAGCTCAAAAAAATTCTTCTGTCTGCTCCATAAATTCCCTATAATTCTAGAGAATATCTATGAATTTTTTTAGGTCATAACACTTCCTTTAAGCCTTGCGTAAAAATTCATTTACTAAAATACCTTTTTATCGGTAAAACCGACTTTTTAATTTATTAAAGCCACTCCATTGGCCTTTTGGTTGTGGGACTAATTTTATAAATTAGTACAACCTTTCAACCATTTAACCTCATTTTCGTATATATTTTTGAGGTCTCTTGCTATTTTAACTAATTACCTCAAACAGTATACTTTGTACCGGTCATAACCTCATAAATTTCATTTAAGTTGCCTCAGGGGTATTTTCATCTTTTTCTCTTCACAGAAGAGCCTTAAAATATTATTTCCCATTTTCTGGGATTTTTTTGGAATTCTCTGTATACTCTTCCATTTTTACTCCTGTTGGTCATAACTTTCTGAATTTACGGTTTAGTCCCTACTTGGACTTAGCTTCATATAATCCTCTCTTTGAGGTTTCTAACTTAACCTTTGGCCTGTATCTAGCCTCTTTTCTCTCTCTGGGCCTTCGAGACTTTACTGGAGCCTTTAACTTGATTATACTTGAGACCCTAAAAGCTTTCACTTTGCAGTGTAGTCCCTGAAACTGCTTTGACTTCCTTTCTCATCTTTGGGACTTCTGCTCAAAAGGAGTCTAGTAGCCTATCCAATTCAGGCTATTTCTGGTACTTCTAAACCTAAAAGTTTGGATGTTACAATAACACAAGAAGATGAAGATCAAAGACCGATGAGATACTCATTTCTGAACCTTCCTATGATGAATTACACAATTCAGAATATAATACTTTACATTTTAAGTTAGTAACAATAGCTAAGGAGTTGATGAGCTCCAAAAAGAAAATCAAAAGTTTGGAAGAACAATTGAAGTAAAAGGAATTCAATCTACCAATCTACACAGAGTATGAGCAGACTAAAGGGAAAAATGAAGAGCTCACAAAGACTGTTAAAAAATTCACAAAGGATAGTGAAATGCTTAAAGTAATACTAGGAGCTCAATGATGTACAATGTACAAATCTGGAATAGGATATGATCCTACTCAGGATAAGAGAAAAGGAAAAAAGAAAAGCAATGAATGATCATATTTAACATTCTTTAGAAATTCACACTAATCCCTTCGTACATTATTCTTACTGCAGCCGTAAGAGTCATACTACATCTTCTTATTATCACAAGAAGAAGGAACTTATGAGATATTTAAGTGGGCACCCAAAGGTACTTATGTACCACAAAAATCTATACGAGCTAGAAAGGACCCAAAAAGATGTTGGTACCTAAAGCTTGACATTCTTGTTGCAGGTTTGTCTTAAGACATCTAGAACAAGCAAATGGTATATCGATAGTGGATGTTTAAGACATATGATGGGTGGTACTGATAAGTTCTTCACATTCAAACCCAAATAAGTTGGTAAAGTAAGTTTCGGAGGAAATCAATTCGGAAGAATAGTCAGAATTAGAGAAATAGGAAGTGACAAAGGAATGAAAGTACAAGACATTTATTACGTTGAAGGATTATGTCACAACCTACTTAGTGTCAGTCAAAGTGCTGACACGAACAACTAGGTAATCTTTGATTTAGAATAATGAATAATCACCAGCAAGGATGACCTACCATTTAAGAAGGAAGAATTGAATGCGAAACTAAGAGCTCCAAAGGACGGTAACTGCTATACTATCCAAATAGATTCATAGTTTTTTGAAAATTGTTTTATGAGTAAAAATGATGGAAGCTGGCTTTAGCATAAATGTCTTGCTCATGTAAATATGAATCAAGTTTCAAAATTAATCAAAAAGGATTTAGTTATTGGTTTACCTAAAACTCATTTTGAACATGACACTGTCTGTGATGCTAGTCAAAAGATAAAGCAAACAAAGTCATCCTTTAAATCAAAGAAGTCGGTCTCAACTAGGGGACTACTCCAAATGCTTCATATAGGTTTGGTTGGTCCATCAGGAGTTAAAAGTTTGGATGGAAACTTATACACTCTAGTGGTAGTTGATGACTATTTAAGATTTACTTAGACACTATTTCTCTCCTCAAAAGACGAGACTTTTAATGCATTCATTATTTTCACTAAAAAGGTATAAAATAAGACAGGTATATCTATTTTGTCAATCAGGATTGCTCACGGAGGAGAATTTGCGAATAATGATTTTGTTGACTATTACAATGAAGACAGCATCGATCACAATTTCTTAACACCAAGAACCCCTTAACAAAATAGAGTTATGGAATGAAAGAACAGAGTTCTCACAGAGATGGCCAGAGTAATGTTAAATGAAAAAAAAAACTATCTCAAGTGTTCTGGCAGAAGCCATAAGTACGGCATGCTATATCTCTAACAGAGCATACATTAGAATATTGCTTGGAAAGAGTCTCTACGAGTCGTACAAAGAAAGGAAGCCAAATCTAGCTCTTCTGAGAATCTTTGGAAGCAAATGCTACATTCATAACAATAAACAAAGAAAATCTTTGTAAATTCAATCCCAAAACTAATAAGGTTTATGTTTAGGATATTCTAACTGTAATAAAGCTTATAGAGTTTTTAATAAAAGAACTTTTACTATAGAAGAATCAATTCACTTTATGTTTGCTAAAACTAAGTCAACCTCAAAACCTCTAGATAATGACGATGCTGAGATTGTTTAGGGTCTAGAAATATTGAGTCTAGGCAAGTTACCAAACAAAACCCTTTTGGTATAAAATAAAGAAAATAAAGATAAATCAAATGAAATGTTTTCTCAGGATTGCTAGATTTAAAGTTTTGATGGCCACAAAAATGAGTAATTAAGTTTCTCTGCATATATGTTATGTTGTTCAATCAGTTACTCGATCATTGGCAAAGCTATTTGAATATGAGTGCTTTTAGGAAATTATTGATCACTTAGTCAATAATTTGAATGTTCGATAAGATATTAGGCTAAGAGGATAATTTTTCTCACTAATAACAAGGGCTTAATTGATCATCTTATCGATCAAGAGGTTATCGATCATGTTTCAGATAATTGGTAAGTCTCTTTAACTCATATACTATTTGGAATGCTTTATGGTTTATCAATCACCTTATCGATAATCTATTTATTGATAACCTATTCTAAAATTGTTTGACAAAACTTCTTTGGTTAATCAATCAGCTGTTCGATCAAGTCCCTTTTTGTTTTACTCAATTCAGTTTCTCTTGGTCAATAATTGAACACTTGATCGATAATTAAATTATCGGTCATTATATCGATAATGTCATGGTTTCCTATCTAAATTAGTCCAAGTCTTTTAAAATAGCTTTTGTGATAACTTATTCGATCAAGTCTTTATTGATAATAGTTTAGATTAATGTGTTTAAAGTGTTTTTCCACTATAACTTAAATTATCGATAATTTGTTTGATAAAATGATTATCAATCATCTGTTCCAAATAAAAAAGTTAAAGCATATTTCTTTGAACTATTCTTCATGATATTTTTTTAGAGAAATTGATACTATCTTATCTTTAAGCTTTTCTCAGCCTTCATTAATTATCTTATATTCTTATAAAAACTGAGAAAACACATGTCTCAAGATTACAAGCCTTTTACATTGATTATATGTACATTCTTGTTGACTCTATTTCACTATTCATTGATCACATGTTCCATAAGTGAATGATCCATAATAACATCGATAAATGACTTCATCTTTTGAGCCTTATTCTTTTCTATTAATCAATAACTTAATCGATTAAGGGCTTATCGATCAGGACTTCGATAATTTGATTCCCTGATTATCTAATGTTTGATTTTATGATTTTCATTTCTTGTATTAAATCAAAGGATCAACATTTCTTCTGTTATTCATTCATATTCACTTGAGAATAAAACTTATCTTTATATTGAGACATATCTACAGGTTACGATGCTTAACGAATACATTATATAGGCTCAAGCTACTTGTGTCAGAAGCATTTATTATAAACAACCATTGTAACTGCCGAACACATACAAGCAATATCCTAATGGTTACAAGCTCTTGTCTCCAACAAAAAACTAAAGATCTCTAACTATAAATAGCGCGACGAGTATTGAATAAAGTAGTGAATAAACCGAGATACCAACTGTTGAAATTAATCTGTGCATTTAATACTTTGTTTTTACAATCTGAGCTTCAATGTTCATCTTATACACTCTTAAGAGAGAATATGTGTATCATTTATTACTTTCATCAAGTGACTCAAGAATCTGGGATTCTTGAGGGGATTGTAACCTTACAGGAAGTAAGGAGGAGTGGATAAGAGTGACTCAGTTAATATACTATTACACCGAGAGCCTATTGAATCTTAGGGATTAGTGGAAAATTTAGAGGTGCTTTGAGGACTAGATGTAGGTCAAGTGGTTGAGACCAAACCAGTATAATCTCTTGTGTTGTTCTTCTTCTAATCATCCTTAGTGAAATCTATCTAAACTTGTCTCCACTGCTTTATTTGGTTATTTATTTTATTAAGTTGATTTTTATATATTGCCTAATTCATCCTCCTATTGAGTGAAACTGCCACTAATATTTAGTATCGAAGAGGACTTAACCGTCTGAAGAGAGATACTAAATGGCAGGATTTGGTGACAGCTTGCTGCCCGAAGGATGTTCAATGACCACACTACTAGGCTTCAATAGAGAGAATTTTACATTCTGGAAGATGAGAATGAAAATCTTTATTAAAGCCATGGAATACAGCTTATGGAACGTAATAGAACACAGTAACTATGTTTCAATGAAAACAATAAACAATCAACAAATTCCTAAAAGTTCGAGCAAGTTTGATGATGAAGACAAAAGGCTCATTATGCTAAATGATAAAGCAACCAACATGTTGACCTGTGCCTTGAGTCAAAAAGAATATTTTCAGGTTTCAAATATGGAAACCGCAAATGAAATATGGGAAGCACTGTAGATTGCTCATGAGGGAACAACCAAAGTAAAATAGAGCAAAGTCAATATTCTCACTACAGAATTTGACTTATTCAGAATGGAAAGATAAAGAGAGCATTCGAGATATGGACGTGAGATTCTCGCACCTTATCAATCACCTCACTACACTCAACAAGAAATATAGTCAAGAGGATCAAGTGAGGAAAATATTAAGTAGACTCACAAAAGAGTGGGAACAAAAGGTGATAGCTATTGAGGAGACAAAAGGAGAATCAATTGGCTTGATTGCTATACTCTTCGGAAGCCTGGCAGAGTATGAAAGCAAGTAGAAATACAAAAAGAAGATGAACGAGAAGTCTTGTAAAGGCATTACTCTTAAGACTGAAGAGAGTAAAGATGATAATGAAAAAGATCTAGAGGATGAGAAAATAGGCCTCATAATCAAGAGGTTCAAGAAATTCTACAAGAACAAAGCCGAGAGAGGATTCTAATCAAAACGAAAAACGTCTACATCCCAAATGGAGACAAAAGACCCAATCATATGCATTGAGTGCAAGAAACCAGGACACGTCAAGTAGACTGTCCTCAGCTATCTAAGTTAAAGAATAGAGATAAAAGAAAAGAAAAATTTAGAAAGAAGAAAGCTTTCGACACTTTAATCTGGGAAGGTAGCTCTTCTGAAAAAGATGACAGTGATGATGAAGAGACAGCCAACATTAGTCTCATGGCATAAGAAGATGAAGATTCAAAAACCAATGAGGTAATCATTTCTGAACCTTCCTATGATGAATTACAATTTGAATACAATGCTTTACATTCCGAATAAGTTAGAATAGCTAAGGAGTTGGTAAGCTCCAAAAACAAAATCAAGAGTCTGGAAGAACAAGTCAAGCAAAAAGAAAGTAGTCCACCGAGCTATACAAAGTATGAATAGAACAAGAAAAATAAGGAGCTCATAAAAACTTAGGAGAAGTTCACAAAGGGCAGTGAGATGCTCAAAGTGATATTAGGTGCTCAACAGTGTACAATAGACAAATCTAGAATAGGATATGATCCTACTCAGGATAAAAGTAAAAGAAAGAAGAAAAGTGGTAAACGATCATATCCAACATTCTTTAGAAATTCAGTTCATTCTTCTAATCTTTTTAGACTTTGTTCTTATTGCAATCGTAAGGGTTATACAATATCTTCTTGTCACTACAAGAAGAAAGGAACCTACGGAATATTAAAGTGGGTGGCCAAAGATACATATATACCACAGACAAACCAAACTAACTTGAAAGGACCCAAGAAGGTATAGGTACTTTAAACGTGCTTTTTCTGATGCAAGTCTGTCTTAAAGCATCCAAAACAAATAAATAGTACATCAACAGTGGATGCTCCAAATACATGATGGGTGACACTGACAAGTTCTCTATCATATCTAGATTTTAGGCCTAAAAGTACCAGAATTAGCCTGAAATGGGCAGGCTACCAGACTTTTATTGGCCGAGATCCTAGAGATTCTCTTAAAGGACAAAGGGATTCCCAGGGACTAAATCGCAAAGGAAAAGTTTTTTGGGACTGAGAAAAGAGGAAGTTAGTGACCAGGAATAAGAAATAGAGATAAATATAGGCCAAAGGTTATGTTAGAGGCCTTAATGAGGTGAATTTTGAGTTAAGACAAACTAGGGGCAAAATCATAATTTTACAAAGTTTCGAGCTGATAAGGGCAAAAATAGAAATTATACCCAAAAATCCCAAAAAAATCCCAAAAAATAGAAAATGGTAGGTTAAGGCCTAAATACTTTAGAAAAATTCCACAAAAATAGGAAGAAGGTTCAAAGGCCCGTATGAGGTTAAAAATGACAAAAATGCCCCTGGAAGGAATTTATGGAATTCCTAGGGTTCTGACTAATTTGAATATTTTTGAAAATAAATTATTTAAAGTATAGGGAGGCCTCAGATAATTGGACAAAAATTGAAAAACATACTTGAGGAATTATCATAGGTTTTAAAAATAATTTTGTCCCTAAAAATTAAAGAGATCGGCTTTAAAGCCTATTTATATACTATCCGGAAAAGTCAAAGTCAACTGTCTAGGGTTGACTTTTGACTTAAGAAAAATTAGAAGAATTCCCTGTGATGAATAAATAGCATTGGTACCTAGAGACAGATTCTTGGAGCCGTGGACCGGTATAACGAATTCGGTCAAGTTCACTCTGAAATAAATATTATTAATTATTTTAATGGAAGAACAAGGAAAGAGCATCACTCTCTCTTTAAGAATGTTATATAATGCCATGTGGACTTATTTGAGATGAGAAAATGGTGTCAGAACATGTCATAGTGGTCCTGGGTAAGTTAGGGCCTGAAAAAGTACCCTATACGGTACAGAATGACAAGATAGATGGAGGAATATCCAAAGGTTGTATTTTGCACAAATTTTATATTAATTTTCTCCATATCTTAATGTCAAAATGGTGAAGGGACATGGAAGAGACAAGTGTATGATTAGATGAAAGATAAGTTTACAGTTGGATGAAAAACACATGTATGGTTGGATGCAAGACACATGTATGATCAGATGCAAGACACTTATACGATTAGATTAAAGGCATGTGGCTTGATGATGTAAACATAATGAGGTAAGCATGATGTCATAAGGACACTTGTCACCACAAGACAAAGAGGGAAAAATGGATGGTCAAGATTTAATCTTGCAATTTTAAGATCAATGGCTAAGTTTGTTCTTAAACTCTATAAATACCCCCTCCCCTCCCCCTCATTTCATCCAAGCTCAAGGAAACCATGGGAAAGTTCTTGCAAAATAAATTCTAGAGTGAGAAAAAAGAAGGAGAGAGAAAGGTAAAGTGATCCCATGCAAGATCAAGCTCTAAAACAAGATATGTTCATGGTTTTCGATGTAGGTTTCACTATCCTTGTTATTATTGAGCTTGGTTATAGATTTTAATGATTTTTGGGAGCTTGAAACCCTTAGAGGGTATGCTGCATGAAATTCTTGAGAATAGAGGAAGATGAAATTGATGTTGGAATAATGTTTAAAAGCTTGAAAAAGAACAAGAATCAAGTGGTTTTATGTTGAAATTGGTTGAAATTCATGACTATGTAACTTGAGTAATATTTCCATCAAGGCTAGTTCATGAGGTAGGAGTTTGAGTTTGATTATTTTGAGCTTGGAGATAGGTTCTGCATGCAAAATTGTCTGAGAATAGCATGTAGAATTAATTTTAGAAAGGTTGGAAATCAAACTTAAAAGTTAGAAGTCAATATGGTTTAAAGAAAACAAAGTGTTGATATTGTTGATTTTTAGTGGCAACTTCACCCAAGAGGGAGGTGAATTGGGTGAGTTATAAAAATTTTAACAAAATAAAACAGTGCTGTAAATAAAACAGAGAAGGTTGAGTTAGAAGGATTTCACAGCAGAAGACACAAGATTTATACTGGTTCAGTCTCAACCACTTGACCTACGACCAGTCCTCAGAACACCTCTGAGATTTCCATTATGATCCCAAGATTAAACGGGATCTTGGTGCCTCAGTTCAATAATTGATTTTCTCAATCACTCCCCCTTATTACCCGTAAGGTTACAATCCCTCTCAAGAGTCCACACTCTTGATTTACTCTCAGAAAATGAGTAAAGAGATATATCAAACTCTCTAACAGAGTAAATGAATAATAAATACTGAGGCTCGGTGAAAGAAAAATAGAGTATTGAATGCAACAATAAGTATTTTAGCATATAGTAGTTCACGTATTCAATACTTTATTCAATGCTCTTCACGCCTTTTATAGTTAAAGACGTTTAGTTAACTATTAGGCTGGAGAGCTTCTAGCCATTGGAAAAAAATCGGTTACGTGTATTCGGCAGTTACAACGGCAGTTCGTCATTAATGTTTCTGACATGGTAAGTTACAGGCTACTAAATAACTGTTGAGCTTGCTTTGTAATCCGTAACAATACTGGCAACAAGTGAGTTTTCTTTCAGAAGGAAACTTGTAAAGGTAACTAAACAAATAATGATCATTGATATACATATACCAATTAGGAAAGAAATGAATCAAACATTAGGTACTTTAGATATGAACTGAACATACTTGATCGATGTCTTGATCGATAAGTAGTTGATTGATCAAGTTTTTGATTAATTACAGGGAAAACTTTAGTCACATGTATGTAAATTTATCGATAAGCTTATGGATCAACAGATGATCGAATAAGTGATCGATAAATGATGAGAAATGAATACAGTGACTTCAAAAGAAATTTTTGCAAGACTAAAACTTATAGGTTTATTTGTGCCTTTGAATTCTTTTGATAGAGAATTATGTGTAAAAGGAAGGCTGAAAAAAGCTTAAAGATAAAAGGATAAAAGATTTTGAAATCATCATGAAAAGCTTGTTATGAAATAAACTGGTAGAATGATTGAAAATTGTTTGACCAATCATATTATCGATAAAGCTAAGTATGAGGAAATAGTTTTTGAAGACCGTTGATCAAATACTTTATCGATAAATGAATGATAGATAAATTATTGATAAAAGGTTTGCAATAGATTTTCTCAGATAAGTCACAGAATATTTGATGATCGAGTAAATGATCGATTAAAGCTTAATTAATTAAGTGATCAATAAAATATCGTAGAAGAAGTTAGTTTAAGTAGGTCAGGAAAAGGCTTGATCGATCACATTATGTGAAAATAGAAGTTTTAGAACTTTGGATGATCAATGATTTGATCGATAACTCATTGATCAATCAAATGATCCAAAAATGACTTAAAACATTTTAGTGCAGTGATACAGTGATGATCAATCATTTGATCAATAAAGCACTGATCGATTAAGGATCTTGACAACATACCTGGACAGAGTAAAAAAATATTGATAAGCCAGTAAGTTATTAAGCAATGTCAGAATACTAAGTGAATATAAAGACTTTACCATTTATCTATGATTTCATTGATAACACATTGATCGATCATACGATTGATAAAAGCTTACCAGAATTGTATAGATTTTCTGACTGCTGATTGAACAATTGATTATCGATTAATTGATCGATATTTTTTTGTAAGCTTCTATATAACTCAGTGTTGACGATGATCGATCAAGTGATTGATCAACTCAAAAAAATTAATTTATCTATTAGTTTATCAATCAAACCTACTACCAACTTACTAGCAAATAGTGACAATTTATCTGACACAAGATCGATTAACCTTTGAGCAATCAGGTGATCGATCAACATACTAAACTAGAACTTACTTAAATTGTTATCATCAAAACCTTAAATGTAATATTCTCTCCCTTTTTTATGATGACAAAACATGGGTGTAAGATTGATCAAATTTTATCATATAAAGATTTACATTCGATCAAGAACTGAGCAAAACACATGACAGATAGTAATATTTATCAGTAACCATCAAACTGTTAAAATTTAGCAGAGAAGCACAACTGATAACATTTAAATACTATCATAATACAAACATAATAGAAAGCACAAGTAAATTAAGATTGTCAGAATTCAAATTGTAGGAAAACATAATACATAAGAACTAATAGAAAAATACATAAGAACATAATGGAAAACACAATTAAAAAGCAGAAGAACTAAGCAGACTTCTTCTCCCCCTTTTTGTCAGCATCAAAAGATGGGGAAGAAGAAGAAATAGAAGGCAAGGTAATGGGAATAGGGAGAGGGGGAAGTTGAGAAATTAGAGACAGGGTCTGAGAAATAGGTGGAAGAGGAAGAGAGGGAGAAACTTGAGGGACTGTGATAATGGCTAAGGTAGTAGGAGGAGAGAATCTAGAAGAGACAGAAGGTGAAGTAAAAGTGGAAGAGGAAGAAGCAGGTGAAGAAGGTGGCGCAGGATCAGGGTAAAAAGGAGAGGGTGGATGAGATAGGAGGTCTTTAAAGCTAAAGGAAGTGCTAGGGGTCGAGAAGTTTGTGTAGAGGGAGGCAACCATTCCCTTGAGCTCTTTAAGCTCTTTCTCCAAAAGATCAAATCTTAGGGACACCTCCTTTTCCAACATTGCCATGGCTTTTCTATTAAGGTCCAAGATAGTGTGCAATCCTTTAAATTTTCTATCTGAGATTTCTCCATAATCCTTTACAGTGGCATACACCCTTTTCTTAAACTCTTGTAGTTCAGTTTAGAAGATATTTTAGATGGTGTTGCCATAAAATGAGGGACCAGAGGTTTAAGGGAGTTCTACAGAAGACTCAGCCTTATCCTAGCCCTTTGAAGCACTGGTCACTGCTATTTTCCTTTCTCTTTCCTTGCTTATTTTTGTGAAGATCGAAAGGGTATTAGAATTCTCATTTTATTGAGCTGATTAATTCCAAATGCAGGAACCTTCACTTTGACTTCTCCAAGCTCGAATGGTGCAATGTTGTTTACTTATTGAAAGTATGTGACCAGCTGAGGATTGGGAATGGGTGTGGATTTGGACTTGTTAAGTGTGAAATCCTTTATCTCACTGTAGATCAAGACTCCAATATTAATTTTCTCTACACTGATTATTCTGGCCAACAGGAGGTAGTCATCCTAGTTTAAGTGTGAGAAGCTATCAGACTTGCTCACTATGCTCCTCTAATAAATGTAGTGAATTATTCGGTAAAAATCACACATTTGCTTTGGTAGAAAGTTTAGCTCTCCTAGGTAGTTATCACTCTAGACCAGAATCTTGTACGCTTTTATATCATTCATGTCCCCTCCTCTGACATATTCTGTATTCCCCAGAAGTTCATTTATTGTAGCAAAAGCAAGAGTAATGGTTCTGCCTCTGAGTTTTGCTATGAGATAATTACTCACCAAATTATCAGGGTCATCATACTCTTCTACAGATTCCATGTTGCAGTAAAATCTCTTGACTACTTCAGGGCAGTATTTGCCATTAATACTTAACCAGTTAGAGTAGTTTTCCAGAGGGTTACTCAAATCCAATTTGATTTTTTCATTCTTTTTCAAACTATCCAGATTTACAGAGACCACAGGACAAAATTTTTGAGTTGTAAAATCAGCTTTAAACTTTATCATGCTTACATCTTGATCTAGATTCCCAACCAAGAATACAGAAGATGATTCGGATGGTATACCTTGGGCAAGAGACTGTTGAGACACACCTTCACTTGTTCTTTGTTTCTTTTGCTGTGGTTGTCTGGGTATAGGAATATTCAATGCTGTATCCGCAACTTTCTGAACTGAGAATTCTTCATCAGATTCTGTCTCAGATTCTTCAGTAACTACTGGTAACTTGGATTTTAAGCGTGGAGACCTCCTCTGTGGTGTAGGTTGTTTAGTGCCCTCGACTTGGCTCTCTCTGATTTTAAGTACTCCCTTTTTCTTTAAAGGCTCTTGCCTCACTTTAGCTCTATATCTCTTTTTCATTGTTGAAGGAGTAATCTCTTTGGACTGAGTTTTCTTTTTAGTGTTCTCTTCCCAGTCACTTCTACGTTGTTTGACCCTCACCATTTTTTACTACACACAAGGATTTTGAGCGATTGACTAGTGGATTGAGTGTTTGAAGGGTTTAGTAGTGATCGAGAGGGCCTAAGGAGTGATTTCCAATGAAGTGAAGTGAGTAATTTAATAGAACAGTGAAATATTGACTGTTGCGAGAAAACAGGGGAAGAGTTTATCAAGCTATAGTTCTGAAATTGACTGGGTTTTTCAAAATCTGAGCGTTATAAGTACAAGATTGATAGATCAAGTTATCGATCAATGCATGGTTGATCACGTGTTCAATAATTAAGAAGAACATTTAAGAATACTGAAGGCAATTATCAATCAATGCATGGTTGATCACGTGTTCAATAATTAAGAAGAACATTTAAGAATACTGAAGGCAATTATCGATCAAGTTATCGAATAATGAATAATAGATCACGTTATCAATAAATGTTAAGTAAAAATACGTACTTGGTCTGGTTTATCGATCATTTGATTGATTTACAATTTATCGATCAGCTTATTGATAATTCTTACCCATTTTAACTGGCTTGTCTGACATTCCTTATTGTTGTTGATTGATGAGTTGTTCGATAATTGAGTGATCGATCAGCTTATCAATAATGCTCCTTCCATCTTTTCTGCTCTATACCATATGCCTTATTTATCGATTAGTTGATTGATAATTGAGGCCATCTTCACAGCATAACTATCGATGTCTTCATCAATCATTCCATACTCTGTTTACCTCTGTTTTTTAACGTCTAAACAGAGTTTCCTACAAAACAATTTTCTACCCACTCCGATGCTTAAGTTAGTCTTCAAATCATCAAAACGTTAAATCTAAATGCTTAAATTAAAGGAGTAATGTGAGATTTCTTACAACTCATTGGGATTTACCATTCCCAATTCTCCTCTAAAGTAATTAAATTTTTGTTGATCGAGGGGCTTTGTGAATATGTCTGCTATCTGGTACTCAGTGGGAATGAATTCTACTTTCACATCTTTCTTTTGAACATGGTTTCGAATAAAATGATGTCGAACATCAATGTGCTTGGTTTAGGCACGATGAACTAGATTTTTAGACAAGCTTATAGTACTCATGTTGTCACACAGGATTGGTATCTCCTTCAAGTTGATTCCCAAATCTTGTAGTTGTCGTTTTAACCACAGAATCTGGGTACAACAACTGGCAGTGGCAATATATTCTGATTCTCTAGAGGATATTGCCACAGTATTCTGCTTTGGCTCGACCACGAGACAAGGTATCCTCTTAAGAATTAACATTGTCCACTGGTACTCTTTCTATCCGTCTTATAGCCTCCATGATTAGCATCTGAGTGTCCTATTAGATATTATACTCCTTTCTTTGGATACCAGATTCCTAAGTTTGGCATTCTGATAAGATATCTGAGGATTCTCTTGACGACTTCTTCATGTGATTCCTTAGGAGCTGATTGGTATCTTGCACACATTCCTACACTGAATTGAATATTTGGTCTACTTGCCATGAGGTAGAGTAGTGATCCCATCACTCCTCTATACTTGGTTAGATTCACTCTTTCTATTTCTCATCTACGTCTAGTGAGATGGTTGAGCTCAAAGGAATCTTTATAATTTTTGCATTCTCTAAGTCATATTTCTTTAGTAACTCCTTGAGATACTTTGTATGGGATATGAATATACCATTTTTCTTCTGCTTGATTTGCAATCCTAAGAAGAAGTTTAATTCTCCCATCATTAACATTTCAAATTCATCCTGAATTAACTTAGCAAATTCTTCACAAAGATCCTCATTAGTAGCTCCGAATATAATATCATGCATATATATTTGAACAATTAACAATTCCTTTCTACTTCTTTTAATCAAAAGTTTAGCATCCACTTTGCCTCTTTTAAAACCACTTTCAATCAGGAAATTGCTAAGTCATTCATACCAAGCTCTGGGTGCTTGTTTTAAACCATATAAAGTCTTTTTTAGTTTGTAAACATGATCAGGGAGATTTGGATCTTCAAAACCAAGAGGTTGTTTGATAAAAACTTCTTGCAGAATATAATCATTTAAAAATGCACTTTTAACATCCATTTGATATAATTTAAAATATTTTATACAAGCAACAGCTAAGAGTACCCGTATGGCTTCTAATCTAGCTACTAGAGCATATGTTTCCTTATAATCAATACCTTCTTCCTAATTATAGCACTAAGCTACCAATCTGGCTTTGTTCCTGATGATTTGTGTAGATTCATCGAGCTTATTTTTGAATACCTATTTGGTGCCTATGACTGGATGGTCATTAGGTCTGGGTACCAATTCCCAAACTTGATTTCTCTCAAATTCGTTCAACTCTTCCTGCATTGCTACTATCCAGAATTCATCGAATAGAGCCTCGTCAATGTTTATTGGTTCAATGTGTGAAATAAATGCAGAAAAATACACTTTATTAAACACTTGTCTCTGGGTTTTGACCCCTTTATTGACTTCACCAATGACTTATTCTAGAGGATGGTTTCTATTATGCCTCCAAGCTTTAGGCTGTTCTAAATTTTCTTGAGAAGAAGATTCATTTAAATCATCCCTGTTTTCTAAACTTTCTTTTGGAGATACTTTGTTAGAAGGTTTCTTCAAATTCAGTTTCTCAAAACTTTGAACAATCTCGACGTCATCATCTAGAGGCTTTGAAATTGACTCAGTTTCAACAAACACGACATGTATTGACTCTTCAATAGTAAAAGTGTGTTTGTTGAAAACTCTATAGGCTTTACTATGGTTGAAGTAGCCGAGAAATAATCCTTCATCAGCTTTAGGATCAAATTTACTGAGATTCTCTTTGTTGTTGTTGTGAATACAGTACTTGCTTTTGAAGATCCTTAGATGAGCCAGGTTAGGCTTCCTTCCTTTGTACAGCTCATACAGAGTTTTCTCGAGTAATATCCTAATGTAAATAGAACACTTGAGAAATCCCTTTTTCATTCAACATAGCTCTTTCCATTTTGGTTAGCACTTTGTTCTTTCTTTCCACAACTCCATTCTGTTGAGGAGTTCTTGGTGCTGAGAAATTATGGTCAATCCCATGCTCATCACAGTACTCCGTGAATTTGTTGTTCTCGAATTCTCCTCCATGATCAATCCTGATTGACACAATGGAAATACCTTTCTCATTTTGGACCTTTTTGGCAAAAATGATAAATGCACTAAATGTCTCATCTTTAGAGGAAAGAAACAAAGTACAAGTGAATCTCGAATAGTCATCAACTATCACAAGAGTATATAGGTTTCCACTGAAACTTTTGACTCTTGACGGACCAACCAAATCCATGTGGAGTATTTGGAGTGGTCTCTCATTTGAGACTGTCTTCTTTGATTTAAATGAGGACTTTGTTTGTTTACCCTTCTAACAAGCATCGCAAACAATATCATGCTCAATTTGAATTTTAGGTAAACCAATTACTAAGTCCCTTTTTGTTAATTTTGAAAGCTAATTCATATTAACGTGAGCAAGATGTTTATGCCAGGGCCAACTTTCCTCATTTTTGCTAATAAGACAGTTTTCAGAAAGTTTTGAATATAGTATAGTAGTTACC
The DNA here is from genome assembly GCF_004799145.2 of Neltuma alba. Taxonomy (NCBI): domain Eukaryota; kingdom Viridiplantae; phylum Streptophyta; class Magnoliopsida; order Fabales; family Fabaceae; genus Neltuma; species Neltuma alba. The sequence goes on from NW_021635187.1 coordinate 95,750, forward strand.
ATCCCTTGGAGTTCTCAGCTTTATGTTCAATTCTTCCTTCTTAGTGGCAAGTCATCTTTGCATATGACTAGGCATTCCTCTAATTCGAAGATCACCCAGTTGTTTTTGCTAGTACTCTGACTGACACTAAGCAGGTTGTGGCATAGACATTCTATGTAGTAGACATCTTCCACCTTCATCCCTTTGTCACTTCCTATTTCTCCAATTCCCATAATTCTTCCAGATTGATTTCCATCAAAGCTCACTTTGCCTCCTTCTCTTGGTTTGAGTGATAAGAATTTCTCGGTATCACCCGTCATGTGTCTAGAGCATCCACTAGCAATGTACCACTTGTTTATCCTAGATGCTTTAAGACATACCTGCAACAGAACAATCACGTTTTAGGTACCCATACTTTCTTGGGTCTTTTTTGGTTAGTATGGTTTGTCCTGGGTACATAAGTACCTTTGGACACCCATTTTAATGTCCTGTAAGTCCCTTTCCTCTTGTGATGATAAAAAGAGGTTATATGACCTTTACGGTTACAATAAGAACATAATACAAAAGGATTAAAGGAATAAACTGAAGGGAATTGAAAGACGACGCGCAGCGGAAAAAACTTTAAAAATTTTAAAACTTTCAATCCCTTGCCCGGATCTACCGATCGCGTTTAAGTCAGGTAGTAAGAAGCATTACCTTCGGTGTTCGATTTCCTGGTGACTCGATGATTCGGCCGTTCAGGATGCTTCTGATCGCCTCCTTTGTCGTTTGAAGTCGACAACTCCGGTCGGCTTCCTCTACCGGTATCCACACGAGTAGCCCTCAACCTCGAACAGCGTGCTAGCGTCGTTTTGAAAATCCGTCCTCTCTCCTCACTTTTGGCCGTCCCTTCTCTCCTTAGTGCTTTCACTCTCTCTTTTTGAAACCCTAGCTCCCTAATATCGAATATATAGGATGCTATAGGTATTATGAGTGATATTTTAATTTCGAAATTAATCCCAAATTAATTTTGAAATTAATACAATATCAAATATTGCATAATTAGATAAGAGAACAATTAAATAAATACAGTTTATATTAAATCCGTCTCACAGATTTAATTCACCTATTTATCTAATTCAAAAATAAAGATATGACAGAATTAATTTACATAGATCTAATTTATCCTTATAAATTAAATCTAACAATTAATATCTCTTATATTTATATATAATATATATATACGAATATATATATATACATGTCCACCCTATTTATTCATTGAATCTGGACATATCCTAGATTCAATGAATCTGGACATCATAACTCGTGTTGGACTATTTTGTGTGCGACCCTGTAGGCCCATATGAAGTTGGCAGTGGGCCATTAACTATAATGACTCACAAGTCGTAAGCGGTCTCTAGCAAGACATCACGACTACCCAAAACATATGAGGATCATTGAACGATGCAACCTTTCATACAACCATATCGCGTCCCTTTTGTCACACGACATTTTGGTCATGGATGAGGCATAGAGAATGTCATCCTCCTATTCATGACCGTTACTTTCTCGATCCCTGAGTAGTCTGAGTATAGAAATGGAACTACCTTTCCATTATAGTATGGCTATACATTTCTCAGACTCACTCATCGAGGGGCCCAGTAATGTCTCTCTACGAATGTGAGGGACAAATTCCATCTTGACCATTCACATTCCTCCGCATGAAAAACCACTAAGCCTGAACATAGTCTTTATGATCACTCGGTCAAAAGTGACTTTTGACTAGGTCAAAGCTAAGCGTTTCTCATGTAGGAATCCATGATGATCTCAGGTCAAAGGGCACAGTGACATGGTTTGTATATGAGAGAAGCTTATGACTTAACCCATGCAGCTCTCTCATAGCGGGTCGGTCCAACACCTTGTATTCTTACATGTGCCTATGACTTTAATTTATATCCCTATATATCTTTAAAGTCATACTGGTCTTATTTCATCTTTGCTCCCACATAGATGACCGACCAGGGACATTTAGGATAAACCATGAGTTATCCAAGGATAGTCATCACAGTAAACATGCAAATAATATGATAACGTAATTAATAAATTCATAAATTAACAATGTTCAAAACATAATGATTGGCCCCTAGGGCACAATTTCCAACATAAACAACATTTCTAAAAAATGTAAGACACAAGCGACCACCACTTTCTTCTTTCCTTTCCCCTTATCTTGAGTAGGATTATATCTTATCCCTGTTTTATCCATGGAACATCGTTGGGCTCCCATAATTACTTTGAGCATTTCACTGCCCTTGGTGAATTTTTCTAAGGTTTTGGTGAGCTCCTCGGCTTTCTTTTTGTTCTGACCACATTCTGTGCATACCAGAGGTGTGGTGTCTGTTTACATCACTTGTTGTTCCTCTAAAATTTTTATCTTTTTCCTAGAGCTTACCAACTCCTTTGCAATTCTTACTAATTCTGAATGTAATGCATTGTATTCAGATTGTAATTCATCATAAAAGGGTTCAAAAGTGATTACCTCATCTGCCTCTGAATCTTCATCTTTTTGAGCCACGAGACATATGTTAGCCGTTTCTTCATCATTGCTCTCTTCTTCTTCTAAAGAACTGTCTCCCCAGATTGATGTCACAAAGGCTTTCTTCTTCCTGAACTTTTCTTTCTTCTTCTCTTTATCCTTCATCTTAGACAACTGAGGACATTCTGCTTTGATGTGTCTTGGTTTTTTGCACTCAAAGCAGATGATTGGATCCTTGTGCTTATTTTGAGAAGTGGAGGCTTTGCATTTTGATTGAAATCTCCTTCCAGCTTTATTTCTATAGAACTTTTTGAATCTTCTGACTATAAGACCTATTTCATCATCCTCCATATCTTCTTCATCGTCATCTTCACTTTCTTGGATTTTAAGAGCAATGCTCTTATGATTTTTCTCGTTCATCTCCTTCTTGTATTTCTATTTGCTCTCATACTCTGATAGGCTTCTAAATAGTGCTACTATAGAGCCAATTGATTCTCCCTTCATTTCCTCAGTAACTGTTACTTTTGGCTCCCATTCCTTCATGAGGCTACTTAAGATTTTTCTCACTTGATCTTCTTGACTGTACTTCTTGCTAAGTGTAGTGAGGTGATTGATGAGGTTTAAGAACCTAACTTCCATGTCTTGAATGCTTTCTTCATCCTTCATTCTGAACAATTCAAACTCTGTAGTGAGAATGTTGATTCTGCTCTGTTTCACATTGATAGTTCCCTCGTGGGCAATCTCTAGTGCCTCACATATTTCCTTTGTAGTTTCCAAATTGGAAACTTAGAAATATTCTTTTTAACTCAAGGCACAGGTTAGTATGTTGATAGCTTTATCATTCAACGTCACCAGCCTCTTATCTTCTTCATCAAACTCCCTAGGACTCTTACGAACTTGTTGACCGTCTACTATTTTCATTAGAATATAGTTGCCATGCTCGATTATGTCCCATAATCTATACTCAGTAGCGTTGATGAAGATCTTCATCCTCATCTTCCAAAAGGTGTAATTCTCTTTGTTGAAGCTAGGTGGCTTTAATGTTGAATATCCTTCAGGTAGCACACTGTCTCTGAAACCTACCATAGGATCTCTCTTCAGACTGTTAAATCTTTATTGAAGAGACCTGCAATGATAGCAAATGTTAGTGGTAGCTTCACCTAAGAAGGGGGTGAATTGGGTGAGTTATAAAAATTTTAACATAATGAAACAATACTGTAAATAAAACAGAGAAGGTTGAGTTAGAAAGATTTCACACAAAGCAAAGACATAAGATTTATACTGGTTCTAGTCCTCAAAACACCTATGAGATTTTCACTATGATCCTAAGATTAAATGGGCTCTTGGCACCTCAGTACAGTAATTGATTTTCTCAATCACTCCCCCTTACTACCTGTAAGGTTACAATCTTGAAAGAGAGCCTTTGATTGTCGTTCGCTTAGAGGTTCTCGCTCAAAAATTTATCCAAGCTATGCAGTAGTGCAAACTCGGGTCGTTCTCTTTTGGGAGCCTAAATTAGATGTCTAAGTTAGATTAATGCTATGCAGAGTGATGAAAGAGGGGTTTTGGTGTTTTTAGCCATTAATGAAATGCCAAAACTAAATGCAATTAATTCAAATCTAAGTTACTTGTTTTTTGGATTTTTCTAAGATAGTAGTAATGAAGTGAAGTTAATGATATGTAATCTCTTGAATACAGCTTTGAAGCATCATAGTTCAAAATATTTTGGGAGTAGAAATCACCAAGTTTTCTAAATAGAACCTTAAAGAACTCTTTAAGTCTAGGATCTTAATCAATGTCACCCATTTCATAAGATCCTATTAAGCTCACTTGGTGTGTGTATTAAGATTAATTAATGCACTTGGTTAAATGCAAGCCCAGATCAACTCAACAATCACACATTACCATGCAAGACAGAGAGTATCAAAAGAGTGCATATAAACATACATGTAACACATGTATTGAAGCTCAAATTCAACACTAAATAATCCAATACACAAGACAATCATCCAGAATTGATTACAACCATAATCAAAATAGTTCAGCCCAAATTTACAAATCCTAAGACCTAGAAATTCATAAACAAAGAACTAGAACTTATAGATGAAGCTAACTCCCCTTTGAAGCTCTTGGAACTCATGCTCCTTCCACCATATTCAAGAGTTGAGAAGCTTAGCTAGTCATAACTCTTGAACCAACTCCAACTAGGTATTGTTCTTCAGCCATGGCAGCAGCAGATGGAAGAAATGGAAATGGGATTAGGGTTTCTGAGGTGGAAATGAGAGAAGAGGATGAAAGATACGTTGGTGGTGGCTGATGAATAATGGTCATCTCCTCTCATCATACCCAAAATAGGGTTTCTAACCCGAAACTTACGTGCATGGGTAGGTTTTTGGGCATGGGTAGGTCAAAATTTCCCGAAATGGTCGGGTCTGAGATTTGCTGCTTCGAGAGGTTCGCCGCGACGAATATTCTCGCCGTGGCGAAACATGGCAGAGACCCCTTCTTCACGGATGAGTTTTCGCCGCGGCGAAATAAGATGTTGGCCGCGGCGAACTTTGGCAGAGGATCCTTTCCTGCTTCTTTTGCCTTGAGTTCTTCAATTCTGGCCCCAAATCTTTAGTGTCCTACAATAAAAAAGTAACAAATTGAAGTATCAATTGTCCTAGAAGTCAATTGAATCCAATTAACAACCAATTATGACAATTTAATCCTCAAATGACACTAACTTAAAGTAAGAACTATAAATTAAATTAAGCACAATTTTCATTAAAAAGGACCAGAAAGTATAACAAAATCATGGATAATGATATGAAAAGAAACTAATATCTTGAGCTCAATCAAATTCCCCCACACTTAGACCTTTGTACTCCTGAACAAAGCTCAAGAATAATTCAAAGTGACACTAGCACAAAGAGAAACACTACCATGCTTAAAGATGAAAGTAGAAGATTAGTAAGAAATTCTCACAGAGTTGACATCAGTAAACAAGGATATGCTAAGAAAATGAGCACAATGGAAAATTAACTTAAAAGATTGATTAAGAAAGATCCATCTCACGATAAGTGTTTCACTCTTAACTCACTTGTCTTTAGGGTTATTTCACTCCAAGTCTACTCAATCCAATTTCTACCATAGGCTTGTAATAATTCTACCTCTCCACCATGGGAAACAACTTTGCAAATCAAGAGGACTTTTAGGGGTCAAAATTTGGAATGGAGGTCAGTCAGAATGAATGAAATGAGAATGAAAGTGAAAATGAAAATGAGTACGAACATACAAATTATTAAGACAAAATTAGTCTAAATAAAAACTGGGAGAGAAGCTACTTATTTTTAGTATTTATATCTTTTTTTATTTTTTTTTTTTTTTATATCCCTTTATATACTTTTTTTTTGTATGAGCAACTTCTCTCTTTTTTTTTTTTGCATGTATGTACTCAAGATGAAGGCTCAAAAGGGTTTGCAATGGTAAAATGATTGGGTTTGTGTTTGGGAAATGCGGGTATGAAATCGAATGCCTCTATCATTTTTACAAAAATTGATTCGCTAAGCTTCGATTAAGAATGAAAACAATTCTAGAGAAATATGAAATAAGCAGATTCACTCAATTCAATAACTTAAGGTTCAAAAATCCTTCCAACAAGGCTCAAATCTCAATTAGTCAATCTCAAAAGTTAACAACCACATAGTCATAATTTCAAAGCACATCATCAATTACTATCTGTCAAAAACATGAGAATAACTAGCCTAAGTTCATCCCTCATTTAAAAGCATGGAAAATTTTCTAAAAGCACTAGTATAATTTGAACTTTTCTACTAATTTTAAAAAGGATGCAGGAGTATGAAGATTCTAAGCTGGGAAAATTTTTGAAGACCAGCTGAGATTGCAAGGAATTTATTAAATTAATTTTTTTTTTTAGGGTTTCGCCGCGGCTAAACAAGGGGGTCGCCGCGGCGAACTACGGCCGAATGGCTTATTACGCGTGAAAGAGGAGGCTTCGCCGCGGCGAAATAAGGAGTTGGCCGCGGCGAAACATGGCAGAAAGCGAAAATTCCTGTGCAATTTCAACTCTTCAGCAACTAAACTCAAAATATTCACAATTAAACCAATCTATCAGTTCAAAAACACCTCAAAATCATCTAAATGCATGGATGCACGAGAAGCATTTGCTAAAATCCACAATATAGACCTCCCCCACACTTAAACACAACATTGTCCTCAATTTGTGAACATGGGAATAAGTGACAGCAAATAAGAGCAAGGAGGCGCAGAGGTGAAAATAGAACAAAGATTAAAGCAAACTAATCAGAAATCATCCAAGTGAACAAGTGTAAAGACCAATGAGGCACAATAAAGGGTAAGAAACAATCCAGCCTCAAAACAACACAAGAACAAAAGAACAAATGAAAACAACAGAAAACCACAAAAAACAGAAAACTAAGACTGATGCTCAGGGTCAGCTGCTCCAGATCCTGACGGTCCTGCACCCGATGTGCCTGCTCCGTCCATACCCATATGGTGCTGTGGCTCCTCCTCCTCAGCCGGTAAAGCGAAGTTCAAACGATCCGCAAGCAAAGCATCAAAACGGCGGCGGTAGCGACGTTCTCGCTCATATAGGGCATCACGGTCCTTCTGCCGCTTATCTCCCGAATGAGTGTAACGCGAATCTGATGAACTTCCTCAGACAGCTCGTCAATATCATCGGCAAGCGTGTCTAAGGTGACTGGCTGGGAGGTTCTGGAACATCTGGGCCTTCCTCAGCTGGATCAGTGGCTGCCTGGCCTGCACTAACATCGTAAACGGGGTGGACAGGTGGGTGGGTGCAATGGTGGGCTGTTTAAGACGCTCAAACCGGAATGGAGGTGCAGTTTCGAAGTAGCTGTCATCATTGAATGAAGGAACTCCGCTCTTGCGGAAAAGGTCAGAGACAAGATGGGGAAAGATGATGCTATTGTGACTTTTTTGGTATTGACGGAATCGTAGAGGGCAGATTGTATGATTTCAGCTACATCGAAAGATTTTCCGGTCATGAGGAGAAAAACAATAAGAGCTTGGCGTTTGGGGAGGTTCTGGAGGTGGGAAGTGGGTAGGATGTTATTGCAGACTAGGTGTAGCCACGGCTTTGCCTCAGGCCGAAAATCAGAACGTTTTAAGTACAGTTCAGCAGTGCGGGGACGATGCCAAGTGGCACCATCCCGGCATAGGGTCTGGACAATCTCATCATAGGGATAATTATCGCGATAATGAGAGTACTGAGAATTACGGACTACAGGAAGCCGGTAGTGGTCTCTTATGTTATAAATAGTGAAAGTGTAGTTCACATGCTTGCCCCGGAAGGGAATGGATAGCATGCCATGAAGGCGGGCGTAGGTGTAGAAATGGCGGACAAAGACATCATTACCATTAGCTCGTGGGCGAGCCAATTCAAGCATTTGGGATTCCTGAAGTCTTCGGACAAAGGGATGGTCGGATGGTTCAAGGGGAAAGGGTCTCTCCCTAAGGAGGGGGCGCTTGTCCACTACCTTATAGATGTCATCATAGGTTATGGGTCCCTCAGAGTCAGACTCAGACTCAGACACGGGTAAAGGTTCAGGGTTTTTGGTGCGAGGCATTTTCCTGAAGCAACAAACAGTAAGAACACTAAACACAACAAAAACACCTACAACCTAACAACCCAGAAAATACTAAAATTACAACCTAAACAGTAGCAAATGGTTAGTTAATGATTCATAGGTTTTCAGGGGACTAAAATTTTCAAAATTAAGCAAAGAGATTAATTAAAAACACAATGCACTATGAATCATTAGATAACCTATAGGCCACGTAACTACAAACTAACCACAAACTAACCCACCCTAACAGCACAAAACCAGAACAAATAAACTAATAAACCACTAAACTACACTAAACTAAAGGAAAGAACAAGGGAAAAGAAAGAACATACCGATTGGAGCGGAGAAGCAGGCGCACGGCGAAGGGAAGAAAGATGGAACAGAAAATGGAAGGAGGGAGAGGAGAAGAGATGAGGGGGCGACGGTGAGATGGAGGAAGAGACAGAGGGAGCCAACGGGAGGGGAAGAAACCGCTGGAGCGCACACTGAGAGTAGGGAAGCCGAAGAGGGAGATGGTCAAAGTGAAGGGGTCGGGTGGTTTAAGGTGGGGCGACGGTTTTAAAGAATGAGAGGGGAATGAATGGGGGTTTAATGAAGTGGGGATGGGAAAAGACCAAAAGGGGTTCAGGAGAAGGGGGCTGGGCGACTCAGATTGGGGGCAAAAAGGGAAAAACGGGCGAAAAATCAGCAAAAGACGAAACGCTTCACCGCAGAAACGGCACGTTCGCCGCGGCGAACTATGCCCGAGAAGAAAAGCAAAGGGAGGAAGGACGTTTCGCCGCGACCAAACATAAGTTCACCGCGGCGAAACAATCCCGAGAGCAACAAACGCAGACTGGTGACTTTCGCCGAAAGGAACAAACAAGAAAACAAAAAACACTTAAACTCAGATAAACACAACAACCAACAACAGACAAGGCTGGATATTTCAAAAACTTTAAAATGCCTCAAAAGAGATCAAGAGGTGTTCAACAAATCCATGAATAGGCAGTATACCACAGTTAAAATTCCTCAATCAAATTGAATCATATAATTCATTTAAAACACCAATTCATCAGGCATGAAACAAGATAGGACAGAGATCAAAAACTTCCAGGGGAGTTTTATTGAATTTAGCTATAACTACTCTACTTTCCTACTGAAGGGAGTTTCTCCCCCACACTCATTCAACATACAATGCATGTAACATAACAAGATTAACAATTAAGTAAAAGCATGTAAATGAGTGAAGGAAAGAAACTACCAGGGAGCTAAGGGGGTTTCTGGTTCTCATGGTAGAGCTTCAACTGATGGCCATTAACTTTAAAGTTTGCTCCAGTTTCCTCATCGAGAAGCTCCACCATTCTAAAATTATGCACCTTTGTGACTGTGTAAGGCCCATCCCAACGGGTGTTGAACTTTCCTTGCTTAAATTTGAATCTGGCCTTAAACATCAGCACCTTGTCTCCCACCTTGAAGTTCTTCCGTAGGAGACCCTTATCATGCACCAATTTTGTCTTCTCCTTGTAAAGTCTAGCGCTCTCATAAGCCTCCAATCTCAGCTCCTCAAGCTCTTGCAGCTGCAACTTCCTCTCTTCCCCAGAAGATTGCAAATCCATGTTGCATTGTTTGACTGCCCAATATGCCTTATGTTCCAACTCTACTGGTAGATGGCAAGCCTTGCCAAAGACTAAACGATAAGGAGACATTCCAATTGGCGACTTATAGGCAGTTCTGTAGGCCCACAATGCTTCCTCTAATCTTAGGCTCCAATCTTTCTTGGATGGTTTGACTATCTTCTCCAAGATTTGTTTCACTTCTCGATTGGACACTTCAGCTTGGCCATTGGTTTGGGGGTGATATGCAGTGGAGACTTTGTGGGTGACATCAAATTTAGAAAACAAGTTATCTACCACTTTATTACAAAAATGGGTACCTCTATCACTCACCACAGTCCTTGGAATCCCAAACCTACAGAAAATGTTGGACTTAAGAAACTTAGAAACCGCTTGGGCATCATCTTTTCTAGTAGGTACAGCCTCTATCCATTTGGAAACATAATCAACAGCTAGAAGAATGTATATAAAACCAAAGGACGGAGGAAAGGGACCCATGAAATCAATCCCCCAAACATCAAAAATTTCACAAAACAGTAAAGGTTGTTGAGGCATTTCATGTCTTTTACCTAACCCCCCAAAACGTTGACATTTGTCACAGGACCGACAAAAATCATAAGAATCTTTAAAAAGGGTTGGCCAGTAAAAACCAGAATCTAGAATTTTCCTAGATGTTCTCCTTGCACTGAAATGACCACCACAAACCATTGAATGGCAAGCTGTAATGACAGACTCAAACTCTTCACTAGGCACACACTTTCTGATAACTTGGTCACTACATATCCGCCATAAGTGAGGGGCATCCCAGATGTAGTGCCTCGATTCGCTTTGAAGTTTTTGTGCCTAAACTTAGACATGAAAGGAGGGGTGAGTCCGGTTATAAGATAATTAACAATATGCGCATACCAAGGCTCTTTAACAGCTAAAGCACATAATACTGAATCAGGAAAGGAATCACAGGTGAGTTCAGAAGAGTCTACTCCCCGTGTATCATCAGGTAGCCTACTTAAGTGATCGGCTACATGGTTCTCAGCCCCAGCTCTATCCTTGATTTCAATGTCAAATTCCTGAAGAAGTAATGTCCACCTAATCAATCTTGGCTTCGATTGTGGTTTCTTGAGAAGATAGCGAACAGCTGCATGATCAGTGAAAACAGTCACATGAGAATTTAACAAGTAAGGTCTAAACTTCTCTAAAGCGAAAACAACTGCAAATAGCTCTTTTTCAGTTGTTGTATAGTTGACTTGAGCTGCATCCAGTGTTTTCGAAGCATAGGCAATGACTCTTGAGAGCTTCTCCTCCCTCTGGCCTAACATAGCTCCTACAGCAAAATTAGAAGCGTCACATGAAATTTCAAAGGGCATGGTCCAGTTGGGTGCAACAAGAATAGGAGGAGAAATGAGTTTAGATTTCAAATCACCAAAGGCAACTTTACAAGAATCATCGAAATCAAATTTCACATCTTTTTGTAAAAGCTTTGAGAGAGGTAAAGCAATCTTGCTGAAATCTTTTATAAACCGCCTATAGAATCCCGCATGACCCAAAAATGATCTAATATCTTTAACACAGGCAGGATAAGGCAAAGAAGATATAACCTCAATCTTAGCTTTATCAACTTCAATTCCCTTTTTAGAAATCAAATGTCCTAGAACTATCCCCTCATTGACCATAAAATGACACTTTTCAAAGTTTAAAATCAAATTCTTTTCAATGCATCTTTTCAAAACCTTTTCAAGACTAGCAAGGCAATCATCAAAAGAACCACCATAAACAGTAAAATCATCCATAAAGACTTCCATGCATTCCTCTAAAAATTCACAGAATATAGCCATCATACAACGTTGGAAAGTCCCTGGAGCATTACATAACCCAAAAGGCATCCTACGATAGGCGAAGGTACCAAAAGGGCATGTGAAAGTGGTTTTATCTTGGTCCTCTGGTGCAATAGGTACTTGAAAGTACCCAGAGAAACCATCTAGAAAACAGTAATGAGATTTGCCTGCAAGTCTCTCAAGCATCTGGTCTATAAAGGAAGAGGGAAATGATCTTTCCGTGTGGCATCATTGAGTTTTCTATAATCTATGCACACACGCCAGGAATTCTGCACTCTTGTAGGAATAAGCTCATCCCTATCATTTCTAATAACAGTAACCCCACTCTTTTTAGGCACTACATGTATTGGACTAACCCACTCACTATCAGATATGGGATAGATGATCCCAGCACTTAGAAGTTTGGTAATTTCCTTCTTAACCACATCAAGAATCAGGGGGTTTAGTCTTCTCTGGGGTTGTCTCACTGATTTTGAACCTTCACTAAGCAAGATTCTATGTGTGCAAATGGCTGGACTAATTCCAGGAATGTCCGCTAAAGTCCACCCAATAGCCCTCTTATGCTCTCTCAAAACAGTAAGGAGTCTTTCTTCCTCAACCTTAGACAGGGAGTTAGCTATAATAACCGGTAATCGCTCATCAGACTCTAGAAAAGCATATTTCACAGTAGGGGGCAGGGGTTTCAACTCAAGAGTAGGTGGTTGCACAATAGATGGAATCAAATTATGAAGCTCAAGAGAGAAAAGATTACTCCCCTTTCCTTCAATCAGTGAGAGTTCCTCAACCTTGCAGATAGCTTCCTCTCCAAGCGTTGAACCAACTTCTAGTTGATCTACAGCAACTGCCTTAGAGGGAATCTCCTCCATGACTTCTTCCTCCATATCTGAAATAGCAACAGAAAACCTTTCCCCAAGGGAATGATCACTGACAATAGAGGGATAAAAGTCTAATTTGGAGTCAAGGGAGGAAACAGAAAATGCATGTGGGAGGGAAAGCATACAATTAAACACAGTGCAATCAAGGCATGTATCTTTATCACCACATGAGCAAGAAGAAGGTGTAGAGTAAAGGGATGAAAAAGAAGAAATAGTGTCATCCTCATCAGCAGAATCAACTGAATAAAGTTCAGAACTAGAGGAATCATCTTGCAATTCAAACTCAGAACAGCATCATCAACAGCAACATCAATCATATTTACACCCAAGAGAGAATAGTCTTCATAAGGATGCCTCATTGCTTCATACATATTAAAACAAACCTTATGATCTCCTACTTCCATAGTGATGGTACCTTCTTTCATGCTAATCATAGTGTTAGCAGTCCTCAAGAAGGGTCTACCAAGAATCAGTGTGGTGTCATGGACAAGCTCAGAGGACATGTCAAGTACATAAAAATCAGCAGGAAAGACCAAATCCTTAACCTGAACCAAAATATCCTCTATGATGCCTTCTGGATACCTAATACTCCTATCAGCCAACTGGAGTACTACAGTGGTAGACTTAAGCGTCTTGACTCCTAGTGAAGTGTATATAGACTTAGGCATCACATTAATAGCTGCTCCTAGATCTAGTAAGGCTCCCCTTATAGAAACTTTTCCTATTGTGCAAGGGATAGTGAAGGATCCAGGGTCTTGGCATTTCACAGGGATTTGAGGTTTAAACAGGGCAGACACATTGGAGCTCACTTGGACTCTTTCATTTGGTCTAAACTTTCTCTTATGGGTACATAGGTCCTTAAGGTATTTAGCATAAGCAGGAACTCTCTTAACAAGATCAAGCAAAGGAATGTTAACTTCCACTCTACTAAACAGATCAATGATATCTTTTTCATACTTAGTTTCAGTCTTTCTTTTGCTAATCAAGTATGAATTAGGAAAAGGAAGGTCTTTGAGATTTACCTCTTTATCATTCAGCTTACCGGCTCCATGCTTAGATGATCCATCTTGCTCCTTTGATGCTGCTTTCTCATTATTGCTCTCAGATCTTGCTCCTTTGCCACTTAGAAGAGTTGACTTCTTTTCATCTAGCAATTCTCTCTCTTTTGCACTCTCAGAATTCTTAACTCTTGAATGTGTAAGAAGAGGCTTATCACACTCAATCTCCTCATCAACTGATTCCTCTTCCTCTTCACTGAATCTTACTTGCCTCCCACTTCGCAGCGTGATTGCATTCAAACCCTTTAGGTTTATGACAGTATTGGAAGGAATGGTGCCACTGCTTCTAGCTTGTTGCTCACTCATGTTGTTGGATAACTGAGTTACATAGGAGTTTATGTTCTCAGATTTAGTCTCCCACTGCTCCATTCTCTTTTCCAAAGCACTAAATCTAGCATCATTCTTGGATGAATCTTGTTGAATTAGTGAAGCTAAGGAGTTGAACTGAGTAGCATTGGCAGCCCTTTCTTCCTTCATTAAAGCCATCATATTTTGTAGGAGTTGATTTGTTTCATCCTTGGGTGGGACCGCAAGGGCTTGAGACTGGTTTTGGAACTGGTTTGAAGATGGACCAGCTCCTCCACTCTTCTGAAATCTATTTGGAGGTCTACTATCATCATTCCTCCAGCCCAGTCGAGGGTTTGATTTCTATCCCTCATTGTAAGTGTTGGAGTAGGGGTCCCATTTTTGATTTGGGCGGCCTTGGAAGACTACAGACACTTCCTCATATCGACCTGGACAAACGCTAGAAATATGCATGACTGATCCACATGTTTCACAACTAGGCGCTGTAATGTCCATAGGAGCGGATGGGCGATGCACACTCATATTCTTCAATTTAGCAGTGATCAAAGACAATTGAGATGTAACTTGGCTTCCCAAAGAATCTACTTTTGATTCCAAAGCGTCCATTCTTCTGCTGTGCACCGAAGCAGCTCCCATCTCATGTACTCCTTTAGTATCTCTCACCCCATGTTGTTGATGATTCAGGGCCATCTTCTTTATCAAATCCCAAGCCTCCGCAGTAGTAGAGTCTATCAAAGATCCTCCCGATGCAGCATCCAACATACCCTTCTCTTGGTTCTTCAACCCATCATAGAAGTATTGCACCAGTTGCTCATCCGGAATTTGATGATGTGGGCATCTTGAAAGTAGGTCCTGAAATCTATTCCAGTAATCATAGAGGGATTCATTGTAGTCTTGCTTGGCAGAATAAATCTCCTTCCTCATTGATGAAGTACGAGAAGCCGGAAAGTATTTCTCCAAAAATGCCTTCCTTAAGTTCCCCCAGCTATGGTATGCATCAGCTACATGTCTTGGAAGGCTCATGTACCATTCCCTAGCCTTGCCTTCCAATGACAGATGAAAAACCTTCCATAGTGTGACACCTCATGTTTAAATCAATTAATTTTCCTTGCGGAAGCATTTGGAATCACTTTTGAAGGCTACAATTGATGAAAAATCAAGTTCGAAAATTTTCATTTACGAGTTACTATTCATTGTCACCTTAAAATGTGACAAACTTCAAAAATTCATAACTAATTATAGAAAAATTGAAATTGAGTGATTCCAAGTTCTACAGAAAGCTCTTTGGATAAAATTTTGAGAAAAATAGTTTCTGAACTGATTGCCTTGAAATTCAAGCTCAATTTCCTTTGAAAAATTTACTGTTCATTTGGTCATTTTCGGATTTTACTGTATTTTTGCCTAACTTTGGAAAGGCATAACTTTCTGATCGGTTATTAGAATCGGGCAAACTACCCTTCACTTTAAATAGAAACATCAGATCTCATTACTTGCCAAATCTTATGACCTAACTCACTCGTTTGATAGGTCAAACTGGAGCTACAAACTCACTGCTCCAGGACTTACGTTTTATCCCTTAACATCTCTTTAATTCTTTTTATTTCTTTGGCATACATAACATGGCCTTACTCTTTCCCGTTCATGCTCATACACTTTCATTTATGCCATAAATATTATAATTAAATACATGGTATCATTGGCATCCATAACATAGTTCACAAAATAGTAGAATTATACATATATTAACAGTCTCATCCATTAACAAGAATAATTCTCCGCTTACTTCTCCTTGCTTCTCATGCCATTATTGCCCGTCATTGATTGACCTAAATGTTTGGTTAGGGAGGGGTGAGATTCGGGAGAATCTCAGTAGCAAACACTACCCATAAGCATGCAAGACATAATGCACATGCATGACATGTTATAACATTAACACATGAATGCCATGGAAAGTAAGCTAAAGCATTTCATGCTTCCATAACATATTGCCAAGGCAAAACATAACATAAACTTGCAAACATAACTTTGCAAACATTTCATCATAGCTTAGTCACATCATGGCAACACAATCACATCATGCAAGCATACATATCAAGCACACAGTATAGGTAAGTTCACTACCTTGTAACATGGCTTTCCCCTTGCTTTTCCTTTGGTTTCCTTGCCTTTCCAACCATGTGGACATTCTGTCAACATCACCAAACATCCTCTTGGATGTTCCAAAGGTCCTAAACATAGTCACATTGATCATACAAACTATTAGGACCACTAAATTACATAAAGTTCAAGACTAGCTTTCTTGAACCTCAACCCTTTCTCTTAGTCTTAGGGTTTTCTTTCCAACTTTTCTAACATAAATCTTATCATTTCCCATCCTTAAGATCCATTTCTTGTCAATTAGGACCACTTTAGATGGCCTTAGATTCAAGAATACCAAATCTGGAAATTTTGCTTCGCGGGTACTGTTCACGCAGAATTTCCAGAATTTTTGCTCAACTTTGAAAATTCATAATTAATTCTAGAAAACTCCAAATTGAGTGCTTCCAAGTCTCACTGAAAGATCCTTAAGTTAACTTTAAATGAAAAATAGTTTCAGGAACCAGTTCTACGCCGAACAGTACCGGAACTGTACGGAACTCGAAACTCTTCCAAAAGTTCAACCCTGTTTCCAGATTTCAAACCCTAACTTTGAAAAATCACCATAAATCGTACACATATCCAAATGAAGTGTTCTACCTATGGATTTAAAGCTCACAGAGTGTACTTTAAGCATGCAAAATTTCAGAATCAGATACGCACAGTAACTAATCCGAAATAGGCATAAAATCAGGTGCTATAACCACCACATACCGTGTTTTAGAGTTTGATCTGGCTTGGAACCACTTGGCCTTTCTTTCTCCCTCTTCTTTCTCTCTCTAGAAACCATTTTGCAAGAGCTTCCCCATGGATTCCTTATGCTTGGACGAAATGGTAGGGAGGGGAGGGGGTATTTATAGAAAAACAGACCGAATCTGGACCGTTGATCTTAAAAATACGTGGCTCGATCTGGACCGTCCATTTTCTCTTTTGATCTTACGGTGACAAGTGTCCTATGACATCATGCTTACCTCATCATGATGACTCATGCTTACATCATCAAGCCACATGTCTTTAATCCGACCGCACACGTGCCTTGCATCTGACCGTACACGTGTCTTCCATCTAGCCGTACACGTAATATTTTCTTTTTCTCATCTACCGTACACTTGTCACTTTCATGTCCTTTCATCATTTATGGCATTAAAATAGGGAGAAAATAAATGGAAAATTCGTGCAAAAATATCTCCTTAATTATTTCTCCACTTATCAAGCCAATCTTGCACCATATCAGATACTTTTCGGGTCCTGACTTACCCTGTACCACCAGGACATGTTCTGACACTATTTTCTCATCTTAATTAAGTACATATATGGTGCCACCTGAGAGGAGCATAGATGAAAATAATTAGCTCTACTGACAGGCTACTTAACCTTACTGAGTCATGCAGTAGAGATTTCACTATAACGGGTAGATAAAAGACTGTCTAAAATATTCCCATACTGCGTTTTGATTTTTATGCTATCCATAAATATCTTCTGGTGACTCAGCATGATGACTCATAGGTGTCATGATTACGTTTGATGACTCAGCATGATGACTCGTCGGTGTCATGATTACGCTTGATGAATCAGCACGCTGACTCAGCATCGTCATGATGGCTTTTAGATATTTTCTTTGGTTTTGTCTCCTATTTAGGGGACAAAATTATTTAATATTTGACTGGAGCATTTTATTCAGTCCAGAGCTCCAAAAATTCATCCAAAAATATCATAAAATTCCTCCTATTCTAGAGAAAATCTGTGAATTTTCTCAGGTCATAACTCAACCTATAGCCCCACTTAAAAATCATTCTTTAAAATGCCTTTTTTGGGCACAACTGGCTTTTAAGTATTCTTAAAGCCATTTTGCTTGTCTTCTAGGGATGAGACTAATTTTATAATTTTCTACAGTCTCTTAGATCATACATCCCCATTTTACCATAATTTTCTAAGGTTTCCTTATGACTCAAACAATTAAATCTACCTCTACATCTTAAATTGAGCCATAAACTTGTAAATTCCTTTTAAGTTACCTCAGGGGTATTTTCATCATCTCTCTTCACAAAAGAGTCTTAGAATATTATTTCCCATTTTCTGGGATTTTCTTAGAATTTTCTAAGTACTTTCCATTTTTACCCCTGATGGCCGTAACTTTCTGAATTTACGGTTTTACCCCTGCTTAGGCTCAACCTCATAAAACAATCTCTTTGAGGCTTCTAACTTAACCTTTGGTCTGTATCTAGCCTCTTTTCTCTTTCTGGGCCTTTGAGACTTTACTGGAGCCTCTAACTTTGATTACCCTTTAGCCCCTTAAAACATTCACTTTGCAGTTTAGTCCCTAAAACTGCTTTAACTTTCTTTCTCATCTTTAGGACCTCTACTAAAAAGGGGTCTGGTAGCCTATCTCATTTAGGCTATTTCTGATACTTCTAGGCCTAAAAATCAGGATGTTACACATAGCACTTGGTCCAACGATGCTCCCACAGGCTTCATACTCTGACAAATCATGGAGAGAGATTGCAGATGGAGATATGGGTCTTCTCCTGTCAAGCCATGAAATTTAGGAAGGGAGTTAATCAATAAACCTTTAATCTCAAAGTTAACTTCAAAGTTTGGACATGCAGCAGTAAATGGGTCAAAGTTAACATCAGATGCGGTGGCTTCCCTAATTGTTCTTCTTCTAGGGTTCCCATTATTTTCTCCCACTCTCTCTTGTTCACCATTTCCTCCATTGCCTCCATTCCTTACTTGGTTGGCGTTGGGGTTAGGATGAGGGTGGTTTTGTGATAAATCAGCCATTATCTCTTGATCAGTAGGTTCACTCTCTCTGCTGGATAGGCTAGATTCCACTAAAATGTTCTCTTGCTCAATCACCAACTCACTTGTCCCTCCGACTCTTTTCTCTCTTCTTATCTCTGTGAGTCTTCTCTCAATCTCCAGGTTATAGGGCACAAGCTTGGTTTTTTGTGGCATGCAAAATAAGTATCACAAGAGAAAAGTAACAAAATTGACTTGCAGCACACAAAGTCAAATAAAAGTATGCAATGTGATGAATGCAAGTGTGTGGTCAAGTATGCAAGCGTATGGATGAGTATGAGTATGTATGGGTGGGGTATTAGTAAGTATGCACAGATAAAGAAGCAAAATGTAAGTTTTAAAAAATTTCAGAAATGTTGGCCGCGGCGAAAACAGGGGTTGGCCGCGGTGAAAGTTGACAGAGAAGACCAGATGTCTGATTGCAGGGCGTTGGCCGCGGCGAAAACAGAGGTTGGCCGCGGCGAAAGTGTCCCGAGAGAAATCCTTCGGTTTTTCAAATATTTGGCCGCGGCGAATGTGTCCCGAGAGGGTTCCCTCAGAAATTCAAAAGGTTGGCCGCGGCGAAAGATAATGTTGGCCGCGGTGAAATTTGACAGACTGCTTATCAGACACTGGACTTCACTGATGCAACGTGGAAGATGCTAAAAATCAAGAAAATCAGTATATTTGTTTGTATTTCCAAAAATTTTTATGCTATGCTAGATGAAAACCTATACTATGAACAAATATGCAACTAAACTACCCTAAATGCTACCCATAAAGATCAAAAACCTCAAAAGTCAATCAAATAGCACAAGCTAACCTAGAGAACCAATTTCTTGGCTCCCCGGCAACGGCGCCACTTGAAAAAGAGCCTTTGATTGTCGTTCACTTAGAGGTTCTCGCTCAAAAATTTATCCAAGCTATGCAGTAGTGCAAACTCGGGTCGTTCTCTTTTGGGAGCCTAAATTAGATGTCTAAGTTAGATTAATGCTATGCAGAGTGATGAAAGAGGGGTTTTTGGTGTTTTTAGCCATTAATGAAATGCCAAAACTAAATGCAATTAATTCAAATCTAAGTTACTTGTTTTTTGGATTTTTCTAAGATAGTAGTAATGAAGTGAAGTTAATGATATGTAATCTCTTGAATACAGCTTTGAAGCAATCATAGTTCAAAATAATTTTGGGAGTAGAAATCACCAAGTTTTCTAAATGGAAACCTTAAAGAACTCTTTAAGTCTAGGATCTTAATCAATGTCACCCATTTCATAAGATCCTATTAAGCTCACTTGGTGTGTGTATTAAGATTAATTAATGCACTTGGTTAAATGCAAGCCCAGATCAACTCAACAATCACACATTACCATGCAAGACAGAGAGTATCAAAAGAGTTGCATATAAACATACATGTAACCACATGTATTGAAGCTCAAATTCAACACTAAATAATCCAATACACAAGACAATCATCCATAATTGATTACAACCATAATCAAAATAGTTCAGCCCAAATTTACAAATCCTAAGACCTAGAAATTCATAAACAAAGAACTAGAACTTATAGATAAAGCTAACTCCCCTTTGAAGCTCTTGGAACTCATGCTCCTTCCACCATATTCAAGAGTTGAGAAGCTTAGCTAGTCATAACTCTTGAACCAACTCCAACTAGGTATTGTTCTTCAGCCATGGCAACAGCAGATGGAAGAAATAGAAATGGGATTAGGGTTTCTGAGGTGGAAATGAGAGAAGAGGATGAAAGATACGTTAGTGGTGGCTGAATAATGGTCATCTCCTCTCATCATACCCAAAATAGGGTTTTTAACCCGAAACTTACGTGCATGGGTCGGTTTCTGGGCATGGGTAGGTCAAAATTTCCCGAAACGGTCGGGTCTGAGATTTACTGCTTCGAGAGGTTCGCCGCGGCGAAACATGGCAGAGACCCCTTTCTTCACGGATGAGTTTTCGCCGCAGCGAAATAAGATGTTGGTCGCGGCGAACTTTGGCAGAGGATCCTTTCCTGCTTCTTTTGCCTTGAGTTCTTCAATTCTGGCCCCAAATCTTTAGTGTCCTACAATAAAAAAGTAACAAATTGAAGTATCAATTGTCCTAGAAGTCAATTGAATCCAATTAACAACCAATTATGACAATTTAATCCTCAAAATGACACTAACTTAAAGTAAGAACTATAAATCTAAATTAAGCACAATTTTCATTAAAAAGGACCAGAAAGTATAACAAAATCATGGATAATGATATGAAAAGAAACTAATATCTTGAGCTCAATCAAATCTCTCTCAAGAGTCCACACTCTTGAGTTGCTCTCAAAAAATAAGTAAAGAGATATATCAAACTCTCTCACAAAGTAAATGAATAATAAACACTAACGCTTGGTGAAAGAAAAACAAAGTATTGAATGCAACAGTAAGTATTTCAGTAAATGGTAGATCACGTATTCAATACTTTATTCAATACTCTTCACACCTTTTTATAGTTAAAGATGTTACACCTTACTATCGTATCATCTTAGGGTCCAATTAAAACCATTTTAGATCACATTGGATGGTCTTGGGTTCAATTTTATCCCAAAAACGCTGATTTTTGGATTTTCACTGTTCATCAGGTAAAAATCCAATTTTATGGCCTAAATTCAAAAATTCATAACTTAATCTAGAAAAATTGAAATGGAGTGGTTCAAAATTCTATGCAAAGATACTTGAATTTTCTTTCAAGGAAAAATAATCTTATGAACCATATCCATTTGAAAAAGTGTTAGGGTTTCATGAAAGTCACCTTTGTCCATTTGGCAAAAACCCTTTTTCCAGATTCTGAACCTTAAATTTAGAAAATCATTAAAACTCGTGTAGTTGTCCTTTTTTAACGTATTAAGTATAAAAATAAAGCTCAGAACGTGATCTACAATAATACCAAATTTCATGACTAAAAGCATTCGGGAACTTAATCAAAATGTCGCTCAAAGTTAGTGGTGTCAATAGGTTTACAGCGCTGTCTAGCTGAATATTTACATAACCAAAAGTCCACAAATTTTTATGGTTTGATACCATAATTTTACCTTCAATCTATAGCTTTCCCTTGGAAGTTTCAGGTCCTAAAATGTTAGATTGTGTTTGGGGTATGAGATTTTAAGAAATCCCAGTAGCAAGATCAATCAACCAAACATCAACATGTATCATTATAAAGCATTTCAATATTGGCTATCATAGGAGAACTAATTTTCTTATAAATAGGCAACCTCAACATGCAAGGCCATAGCAACAAATGCAAGGAGCAACCATATCACAAACATCATAGTTCAACCATATAATAGCAAGCATTCATGTCATCAATAACAATGCAAAGTCAACATTAATGGCTAATTAAATCCCACTACCTTGATCCAATGCTCTTTGATTTTCTTGTTCTTCTTTCTTGCTTCTATAAATGCCAAATCCTAATATGGAAATTCAAAAAGGGCAGCAAGAATCATCAACCATTCCACATAAAAATCAACAACATAACTCAAGGACCTTTGTCCTTTAAAGCTTCACCTTTGTTCTTTAAATTTTAGAGTTTCTTTTCATAAACCCTAAAAATTCCTTCTTGACTTATTCCTACATGATTTTTCATATAGATTCCAAATATATGCTTAGATTTAAGAAAATAAAACTCATCCTTTTAGTTTTCTCTTGACCGAACCTATAGGGTTCCTTAACCAAAAATTACAACTTTGATTTTAATGCTTCCAACACTTGTTCTTTAGGTTTATCCTACACGATTTTTCATTTTGAGCACAATGTAAGCATTAAAACATTGAAAAAATCATCCTAGGGTCCATTTACTATCTTGGCCAAAATGGACCTCAAGAGAAACAACAAAGAAAACACTTCAAAGACAACCTACAACCACTTGTAATCACTAGGATCTATCATGCTTTGAAGTGTTCTAACATGTTAGACCAACAAAACTTCTTTTCCCACATAATAATTAGTTCAGCCAGCACCCAATAAGGAGAAGAAACAGAATTTCCAACCACACAACTCAAGCAAATAAGGTAAAGAACAACTTAAGACCAAAAACTAACCTTGAATCCTTGGTTGAGTTATCAAAATTGGTAGCTTTTCTCTTGTTTCTCCTTCAAACTCTCACTTTTCTCTCTTCCTCTCACTTGGCCGAAACAAAGATATGAAATTAGGGGGAAGAGTGCTTGTTTAATAAGCCAAAATATCACACCTTACTATTATATCCACTTAGGTTTCATTTAAAACCACTTTAGACCACATTAGATGGTCTTGGGCTCAATTTTCACCTTAAAAACGCTAAATTTCGGATTTGTACTGTTTATCGTGTAAAAATCCAGTTTTTCTGGCCCAACTTTAAAAATTCATAACTTATTCCACAAAAATCCAATTGGGGTGGTTCAAAAATTTATTTAAAGCCCTTTAAGTCCTCTTTCAATGAAAAATAATCTCATGATCCAATTCCTTATGAAAAAGCGTCAGGTTTTTCTGAAATGCAACACTGTCCATTTGCCAAAAACCCTTTTTCCCAGATTCTGACCTTTAACTTTGAAAAATCATTAAAATTCGTATACTTAGACATTTTTAATGTATTAGCTATCAAATTGAAGCTCAGGATGTTATCTATAATCATACAAAAATTATTGATTAAACGCATTTGGGAGCATAAGCAAAAAATCATGTGAACATGGCAGTGTCAGTGTGCTTACAGCACTGTTAGCTTAATATATACATAACCAAAAAGGGTCCATGAATTTTATGGCAAGACACCATACTTTAGTCTCCAATTTGCAGCTTGCTCATAGGAGTTTCAAGCCCTAAAATGTTAGATTATATTTGAGGGATGAGATTTTAAGAAATCCCAGTAGCAAGATCAATCAATCAAAACATTAACATGCATCATTATAAAGCATTTCAACATTAGCTATCATAGGAGAACTAATCTTTTTATAAATAGGCAACCTCAACATGCAAGGCCATGGCAAGAAATGCAAGGAGCAACCATATCACATCATCATAGTTCAACCATATAATAGCAAGCATACATGTCATAAATAACAATGCAAAGTTAACATTAATGGCCAATTAGATCCCACTACCTTAATCCAATGCTTTTTGCTTTTCTTGTTGTTCCTTCTTGCTTCCACAAGTGCCAAAACCTAACATGGCAATCCACAAAAAGGGCAGCAAGAATCATCAACCATTCCTCATAAAATCAATAACATAACTCAAGTAACTCCTAAACCCCTTAAAGCTTCCATCTTTGTTTTTGAATTTTTAGAGTTGGTTTCCATAAACCCTAAAAATTCCCTCTTGACTCAACCCTACATAATTTTTCATGTAGATTCCAATTATCTACTTGGATTTAACAAAATAAATTCCCTTCCTTCAGTTTCAGCTTGGCCGAACCATTAGGGTTCAAAACCCAACAATTGCAACTTTGATTCTATGGCTTCCAACACTTGTTCTTTAGGTTTACCCTACACCATTTTTCATTTTGAACACAATGGAAGCCTTAAAACTTTGAAAAATACATACTAGGGTTCAGTTTTGGTCTTGGCTGAACCAAACCTCTTGAAGTTCAACCATGAAAAACTTTTCAAAACAACACTAAACCACTTGAAACCATCTTAAATCATAGTGTTCTAACTATGTTTAACAACAAAACCTCCTTCCCTACACTATACCCATTTTGGCCAGCAACAAGAAGGGAAAAGAAGTGATTTTTCCAACCATACAAATCAATAAAACAAAGCAAGCAACATCTTAAGACAACTTACCAAACTTGGATCTTAGTTGGAAGGTCAAATATGCTTGATCTCTTCACAAAATCACTCTTACTATCTCTCTTTTCCCTTTAGCACAAAATGAGGTCTGATTATGGGGGAGGAAAAGCTTATTAATGCTCACAAAATATCCCACCAACCATCATTAATTATATGCCATGTATTAAGAGCCTAATTAGTCTTAATCCTCTCTCTTAATTAACTTAAATCATAATGTAATTAAATTTCAAAGTCAAGATCCTCTCCATTGTTAGCTTTAATTACCATCTATTAAAGGCTTGACAAGTGGTAACTTGTGGACCAAGCAAAGTGCAAGACTCTACTTCTTGCTTTATCGGTGCACTTTACTCCGGGTTTAACTTCTTTTCTATAATTACAGTACTCTGACCTCTGTAATTATTTCTTGTCAGATCCATAAATTATTCTCCTCATTTTTATCTTTCCAAATTTGCCCTCTTTATCTCAAAATTAATTTCTCAATAATTAAATAAAATGGAAAACTAATTTCCTTCTCTTTAATGATTTTTCCACTTTTCAGAGGAATTGGGAAAAATCTTGGGTACTTGAGGGCCTTCTTTTAATTTCATAATCTCTTATAATTCTTTGGAACATCATAGGAGTTTTCTTGGAATTTTTATCCTCCTTAAAATATTTATTTGTATTTTTCCAAATAAAAGACCTTAAGCTAGCTTAAATTGCCCTTAAATTTCTTTGTAATTTCTCTAAGGGCAATTTGGTCATAAAACCAATTTCATAATCCTATATAATTCTCAAGGAACCTTGTCCTTATTTTTTCTTAATTTTCTGAGGCTTGGAATTATTTTTTCATAATTATTCTTGACCAATTTTCCTTAATTAGTCAAACTTTTCATAATTGGCTTGGAAAATTATAATAATTATTTTCCACCAAAATTCTTCTATTTCTCCTTGTCATTTTTGACCTTTAAATATTTAGAAATATCCTTATCTCTAATTGCCATATTACTGGATGTGACACAAAATATCCCAACCACCATCATAAATGCAAATCCAAGTGTCATTACCCCCTTTAATCTTGCTTTCTCTTTCATAATTAATTAAATCCAAATGAAATTAATTACCACAAGTCAAAATCCTCTTCATTTGAGGAGTGACACTTGGCAAGTTCAAATCCTCTCCATTAAGGGCTTGACAAATGGCTAAATATGAACTATTTGAATTGCAAGACTCTAGTCTTATTTTATTGGTGCACTTTGACTCTGGATTTAATTTCTTTTCTATAATTATAGTATTCTGGCCTCTGTAATTATTTTCTATCAGATCCATAATCTATTTTTCTCATTTTTACCTTTCCAAATTGCCCTCTTTGTCTCAAAATTAATTTTCTAATAATTAAATAAAAAGGAAAACTAATTTCCTTCTCTTTAGTGATTTTTTTCACTTTTCAAAGGATTGGGAAAAATATTGGATACTTGAGGGTCTTCTTTTAATTCAATAATCTCTTCTAACTCCTTGGGATATCATAGGAATTTTCTTGGAATTTTATCCTCTTTAAAATATTTATTTGAAATTTTCCAAATAAAAGCCCTTAAATTAGGCTAAATTTGTAACATCCCAAATTTTGGCTCATAGATACAAGTAATAGTACAAGGAAAGGATGATTACTTAGTCCAATACAACAAAAGTCCCAGACATCCCTGAGAAAGAGATTTTCCAAGGGCAAATATGTAAAATAATAGTGTTCGGAGACTAAAGAATGACGAACTGGAAACAACTAAGGGCCAAAGGTTAGGCCTAAAGAGGGATCAAATTGCAAAGAAGAGATTCCTACACTAAGTAGGGACCTAATTATAAATAATAAAAGTTTTGGTCGGCCAATGTTCAAAGTTACCAAAAATGGCCCAAATGTTTCAAAAAAATTCCAGAAAAATGGGAATAGGATACCAGAGCCAATATAAGACTAGATATGACGGGAATACCATGAAGTCATTCAAGGTTTTGGACAATTTGAGATAATAACTTAAATTGAATTATTTATGTAACATCTTAAGTTTATACCAATTAACTTGCCTTGCGGAAGCATTTGGAATCACTTTTGAAGACTACAAGTTATGAAAAATCAAGTTTGAAAATTTTCTTTTGCGGATTACTATTCATTGTAACCCAAAAAATGTGGCAAACTTAAAAAATTCATAACTAATTGTAGAAAAAACAAAATCGAGTGATTCCAAGTTCTATGGAAAGCTCTTTGGATAAAATTTTGAAAGAAAATAGTTTCTAGACTGATTGCCTTAAAATTCAAGCCCAGTTTTTCTTGAAAAAGTTACTGTTCATATGATCATTTTTCCATTTTCCACTTATTTTAGCCCAACTTTGGAAGGACATAACTTCTTGTGTGGTTATTAGATTCAGGTGAACCAACTCTCTTCTTAAAGAGAAAAATCCCATCTATTTGTTCACTGAGTCTCATGGCTATACTCACTCAATTGCTTAATTTGACTTTGGTCAAAGTTTAAGTCCATAATGTTGACTTTTATCCCCCTTGGAAGGATAAATTGTTTTACTTGACCAATTACTTGCATACTAATTCTCCTACCATATAATCATGCATATTGGACAACACTAGCATGCTTTCACATATTAACACATAAGCTAGTATATATCCATAACTTAAAATCTTAAAGCATACTCTTAATTACATTCATCCAACATAAGGTTTTTCTTCATTCTTCTTCTTCTTGAGGCAAACTTAGCTCTCCACTATCGCTACTTCTTTTCCTTTGCTCTTGGAGGTTGAAGGCCCTAGGGTTTGTTAAGTATAGGGGTAAGATTCTTGGGGAATCTTAGTAGCACATTGCATACATTACTATGGTTACACATCACAATGTAATTCAAGCTACATGCATACATACATACTTGAGTATTATGTACTTGCCATGGAAAAACATAACATCATAACATAACATATCATCTCAACCTTGCATAAACCAAGGTATACATGCATGGAGGCATCATGGCATAACATCATAACACATAGCAATGAACATACAATGTATAGTAACTCTAACAAGCAATGGAATGCAAAAGCTACCTTGTTGGCTTTCCTTCCTCTTGAACTCTTTTCTCTTGACTAGATGTTTGCCCCTTTGTTGTGTATAGCCTTTTAGGCAACCAATGACACAACATTAAGCATTACTTCAACTCCATAACTTAACATAACCCCTTAAACCCCTTTTTTCTTGACTTTTAGGGTTTATTTTTCTAGCTTTGATTCTTGAACATTCTTGGGCCTTTCCTACATAATTTTTCATGGAGAATCCATTTATCATATTAGTTTTATGAAAATTCAATCCCTTTCTATTGAACTTGACTTGGCCGAACCATAGGGATAAATAGGTTCAAAATTTTCATTTCAATTTTTAATGCTTCCAACATCCCTTTCTTGGTATATACCTACACTAAATCATCGTTTAAACTCATTGGAAGCATCAAATTGAATTGAAACATCTTCCCTCCTACATTTCTCAATTTGGCCGAACCATATATATAATTATAGGGAAAAGGATTCTCAACAAAACTAACATGTAATCACTAAATCCTTAAGCTTTAACCATGCTTAATCTTAACCATACTTCATCTAAACCATTTCTTATCATTTTGATAAAATTTGGGCAGCACTTTCCCTTAGGAAAATGACTTTCTATCATCATTAAAATAGCACAAAACCCACATATCATTATTATACTTGAAATAGGAGAGTTGTAAAAGCTTACCTTGCTTCCAAATGACTTTCTCTCACTAGAAATCTTCTCTTTCTCTCTCTAAACGAAAATTTGCAATAGGTTTCCTACTTGAAAGGCTTCACACAAAATGAACATGTGGGAGGGGGTATTTATAGGCTTCCTTTTTCATTAATTCCATATTTGCCCTTCTTGCATAAGACTTAATCTTAGCCCTCCAATTTTTACCTCTTTCCACATGTACAAATCTTAGGCTATGTGGCTTAATATGTTGACACTTGGATGGTGAGTCATTAGGGCTTATGTCATCTTTCTTATCCATTAAGATTAATTAGGCTTTAATCAAGGCTAACTCTCTTAATTCTTTGATTAACTTGGCTAATTACCCTTCTAGAAAATTTTGACTTTTCAAATATAGATGGTTAAATCCTAGCCATCCAATGAACCATGTTTGCCACGTGTCACGATCCTACGGAAGATGACTTAACCATAATCATTTTACTTATCCCTAATTAAATTTTAATCTAACTTGATTTAGTATTTTCTTTTCCTTTTTCTTTTTATTTTCTTTTTCCCTTTCTTGGCCAATTTGGGCATGACATGTGTCCTTGACATTCTGTCAGAAATTTTACCACCCCGGTTATCCTGACAGTCTACTGAATGGTAATATAATATTGGTTTATTTTATCTGATAGTTGAAAAATTCTAGTATCTTAGAATTCTTATATCAGATCACCATTAATTATATCTCAGTAAAGGGAACTTGATTAATTTCATAATTTTTCTCTCCATATAACTCTTTAAATTGCCGTTTCCGTAAAAACAGACAATTTACCGATATTAATTTAGCTTCAAATTCAATTAAAGCTAACCTCCTCATCATTTAGGGTTGGAAATAATTTTGATAAATCTCCATAATTCCTAAATGAATTTTCTTTAATTTTTCATAATTTTCTAAGATCTCTAGGTATTTTTAATAATTGATATTGGCCAATAAAAGGCACATATATGGCGCCACCTTAGAGGAGCAGAGGAGAAAAAAATAGTCAACATTATTGACCTATTAGTCAACCTTATTGAGTCATATAGTAGAAATTTTGCTCTACCGGGTAGATAGGGAACTGTCTAACACTTACCCGTATTGCATTCTAATTTTTGTACTGCCCATAAAATATCTTCTGGTGACTCATATGATGATTCATCACCCTCATAAATGAAGCACATGGGAAAGAAGAAGAGAATTCAAGTTGAACTTGTATTCCTCAAAATATCTAAGATATTTTCTAACTTTGTCTCCTAATTAAGGGACATTAATTATTTAACATTTGACTGGAGTATTTTATCCAATCCTGAACTCCAGAAAGTCATCTATTTATACCATAAAATTTTGTTTAATTCTGTAGAAAATCTATGAATTTTCTCACATCATAACTCATACCATAAGTATTTCTTTTTAAATTTCCCATCACAAACCCATAAACTGCAGTTTTGGCCTTAAAAAAATGTTAAAGCCATTCTACTGGCCTTCTGGAATTGAGACTAATTTTATAAATTCTATAGCCTCTTAGATCATACATCCCCATTTTACCATAATTTTCTGAGGTTTCCTTATGAATCAAACAATTAAATCTACCTCTACATCTCAAACTGAGTTATAAACTTATAAATTCTTTTTAAGTCAACTCAAGGGCATTTTCATCATTTCTCCTCATATACAGGCCTTAAAATGTCATTTTCCATTTTCTGAAATTTTCTAAAATTTTTGGGTATTACTTCCATTTTTACCCATTCCTGGCCCAAAACTTTTCTAAAATTACGGTTTTGCCCCTGGTCAAGTAAACCTCATAAATCACCCTATCATGGCCTCTATCATAACCTTTAGTCTGAACTAACCTCTTTTCTCATTTGTGGGCCTTGAGACTAAACTGGAGCCTCTAACTTTCTTTACATTTTAGTCCCTAGAACTTTCTCTATTTACAGTTTAGTCCCTGAAACCCTTCAACATTCCTTTTACATTTTTGGAACTCCTGCTCATAGGGATTTAGTAGCCTACCTATCTTAGGCTAATCCTTGTAATCTTAGGCCCAAAACTTGGGGTGTGACAATTTAAGCTGTGAGACGACCTCAAATAATCAGGAAAAACTAAGGAACAGTAGTTGAGGAATTTACACAGATTGTAAAATTAATTCCATCTCCAGAAACTGACAAGTTTAGCTTTAATTAAATTTAAAGCCTATTTATACCTTATCCGAGGAAAGTCAAAATAGTTGTCTAGAGTTTGACTTTTGACCTGAGAAAAATTAGAGGACTTTCCCGTGATGAAAGGGAAAGAATAAAACCCAGAGATAAATCAACGGAGTTACGAGCCAATAGAAAGAATTCAAAGAAGGTAACCTGGATTAAGTATTATTTAATAATATTTCTCAAAAAAGGAGAAAGAAAATATCTAAAGACCATCATGACAGCACTGAGTCAGCATGCTAAGGCACCAAATGCAATCGTGACACCTACGAGTCATCATGCTAAGTTAGCAGAAGATATTTATGGACAGCATAAAAATCAAAACATAGTACGGGAATAATTTAGACAATCCTTTATTTATCCGTTATAGTGAAATATCTACTGCGTGACTCAGTAAGGTTAAGTAGCCTGTCAGTAGAGCTAATTATTTTCATCTATGCTCCTCTAAGATGGCACCATTTATGGACTTAATTAAGATGAGAAAATAGTGCCAAAACATGTCCTAGTGATACCAGGTCAGTTAGGACTTAAAAAAGTACCCGATACAGTGTAAAATGGCAAAATAGGTAGAGGAATGCCTAAGGGTTATATTTTGCACGAATTTTATATTAATTTCCTTCCTATTTTATTGCCAAAATGATGAAGGAATATGGAAGAGACAAGTGTACAATTGGATGGAAAGAGAAGGTACTACGTGTATGGTTGGATGCAAGACGTGTACGGTCAGATGCAAGACACGTGTGCGGTTTGGATTAAAGACATGTGGCTTAATCATGTAAGCATAATGTCATCAAGATGATATCACCCTAGACAAGTGTCACATTTCTTAGAGAGAAAGCATACTTATTCAAGAAGAAAGAATGGATGGCTGAGATCGAATCGGAACCAACGGCCAGGATTTGTTCTAGTTTTCTATAAATACCCCTCCCCTCCCTATCATTTCGTCCAAGCACAAGGAACCCATGGGGAAGCTCTTGCAAAATGGTTTCTAGAGAGAGAAAGAAAAGGGAGAAAGAAAGGCCAAGTGATCCCAAGCCAGATCAAGGTCTAAAACAAGGTATGTGTGTCATTTTTAATGTAGCTTTCGCTACCCTTGTTGTTGTTGAACTTGGTTATAGATTTTCATAGTTTTTGGGAGCTTTAAATCCTATGGGGAGGTGCTGCATGAAATTGATTAGAATAGGAGAAGATGAAATAGATATTAGAAACATGTTTAAAAGCTTGAAAACAACAAGAATCAAGTGGTTCTGTGTTGATTTTGCAAGAAATCCAACTTTTCCTTAGTTCGTGATTTTGTTCAGCCTTGACTATTCTAAATGGTTAGGATTGGATTTTGATTTTTTTAAGCTTGGAAATGGATTCTACATGCAAAATTGTGTGGGATTAGTATGTGGAAATAATTTTAGGAATGTTGGAATTGAAACTTAAAACTTAGAGTTCAAGTATGTTCAAGAAAGAATCAAGTAGAGATAAGTTGATGACTTGATTCTAACAATTATTTTGCATCATGTATTGATGTGTTTAGGACCTTGGAACATCCAAGACGATGTTTAATGGTGTTGATCGAAAATCCATAGGGTTGGAAAGACAAGGGAATCAAACGAAAAGTGAGAGGAAAGCTATGTTACAAGGTAGTGAACTTACCTATAATGTGTGCTTGATATGTATGCTTGCGTGATGTGGTTGTGTTGCCATGATGTGACTAAGCTATGATGGAATGTTTGTGAAGTTATGTTTGCAAGTTTATGTTATGTTTTTCCTTGGCAATATATTATGAAAACATGAAATGCTTTAGCTTACTTTCCATGGTATTCACATGTTAATGTTTAGGACATTACATCATGTCATGCATTTGTATTATGCCTTGCATGCTTATGAGTAGTGTTTGCTACTGAGATTCTTTCGAATCTCACCTCTCCCTAACCAATCATTTAGGTCAATCAATGGTGGGCAATAATGGCATGAGAGGCAAAGAGAAGAAAGTGGAGAATTATTGATGTTAATGAATGATGTTATTATTCAATCTATAATTCTCTTATTATGTAATTTATGTTGTGGATGCCAATGATGCCATGTATTTAATTATAATGTTTATAGGATGAATAGAAATGTATGAAGATTAGTTATGATTTTTCAAAATTGGAGCTGAAATCTAAATTTAAACAGTGAATAGTAATCCGAGTAGTTATGTTCAAATTTTTAATCCACGGGCTTGTATTTTGACCTGCTTGAACCATAACGCTTACGAATGTGTACTCTAAGGGGTTAAAGGTAGGATGTTTCAAAATTACCCTTAAATTCCTTTAGAATTTCACTAAGGGTAATTTGATCATGAAACCAATTTTATAATCCCATATAATTCTCAAAGAATATTATCCTTATTTTTCTTTAATTTTCCAAGACTTGAAAATATTTTTCCATAATTATTTTTAACCAATTTTCCTTAATTAGTCAAGTTTCCATAATTGGCTTGAAAAATCATAATAATCATTTTCCACCAAAATTCTTCTATTTCTCTTTGTCATTTTTGACCCTTAATTATTTAGGAATACTCCTTATTCCTAATCACCCTATTGCCGGATGTGGCATTTCTTCCGCCCAAAATAAATTTTGTCCTCGAAATTTAAGGCATATCTTATTGGAAAAAGTTTAGGATCTTTTTCCTTTATCTTAGTTTCCACCTCCCACGTAACTTCTTCTAGTGTAAGACCTTTCCAGACAACCTCGACCGGTGGGATTTGCTTGTTTTCTAGCTACTTGACTTGTTGATCCATGATTTGCTCTGGTTTGACCTCAAAAGACAAGTTGTCTCTGAGTACAATGCCATCATATCTTATGACATGTGTCAAGTCTGGATGGTATTTCTATAATTGGGAGTCATGGAAGACATCATAAATCCAACTCAAATTCAGGGGAAGGGCCAACTTGTAAGCTACTAGCCCAGCTTTGGTCAAAATATGAAATGGTCTAACATACTTCAGACTTAGCTTCTTAGTCTTTAGGGATCAACCGACTTCTGTTATCGGTTACACTTTGATCACTAACCTCAAACTCTAACGGTCTCCTTTAGTATCTGGGTAGCTCTTTTGTCTACTTTGAGTCGTTAGAAGTCTTAGCTGAATAACTTCAATCTACTGGGAAGTTTGATCTACTATATCAAGACCATACTTACTTCTTTCAATAAGCTCTATCCAGCACAAGGGAGATCTATACTTCCTCCTAAGGAGTGCTTCCAATGGTGCCATTCAGATACTTGCATGGAAACTGTCATCTTAAGCGAATTCGACTAACGATAAGTACATATTTGAGTTACTACCAAAATCAAGCGCATATGCGTGGAGCACATGTTCTAACATCTATATCATTCTCTCTGTCTACCTATCTATCTCAAGATGGTAGGTTATATTGAATCTAAGAGTAGTGTCCATTTCTTCCTATAAGGACTTCCAAACTTCGAGAAAATCTCGGGTCTTAGTTTGAAACCATACTGCTTAGGACACTCGGTAGCCTAACAACTTCCTTAACTTTCATCTTCTATTATCTGCTAGACTTAGTGCATTCTTGCCAAAATGGCTAATATTTCTGGCTTTTGCACCATTTTATATTACTTACCAGAGCTTACCTATCACTAGGTTACTCTTGCCCAGACACGCTTAACTGAATAGTGCAGATGGGAATCTAAGGTACTGATTCTGATAGGCTTAACCCTGGTACTTTGCTGTCTTAGCCCCTTTCTTGATCTATCTTTAGTCGGGTGTTTTCAGCTTACATTCTTGTCTCTTGCCTCATCTTAAGAATTTTCCTATCAATACTCAGTCTGTCTCTGTATCACATGGAGTTCTTTTTGTATCTGGAGCTAGCCTAAATGTCTCTTACTCAGGTCTTATAGCTCTAATTCTTCTAAATTGAGTCAAGCTTGATTAATGATAAGGTTGTCTAGAAGGAAGTCATGGGTACTCTCTCGGTATCAGTTTATAACCAAAGGAGGTTTCTATATCTCTAACTCATCCCTGGTCCTTAGCTTCCCAAAGAGGTACCGATCCCTGGGAGACTTAGACTATAGGACTAAGTAAAGTTACTTCCACTTAGTTGGTTACCTAGCTGATAATCTCCCAAAACTGTTCCAAGAACAAATACCATTCTCTTAGGCCTTGCGTCAATTCCCCAGGCCACCTATTTGTCTCTTTAGGTGCCTAAGCCAATCTATCTTAGGAATTCTCTTATTCCTCCAGCTACTCTTACCGTCTCTTATTATTCTAGAACGGTACAGAGAGATGACTTATGCAACTTCTCTTTCCTCTATTTTACTTTTCAGTATGAGCATACTCTAACATACATAATGTCTGGCATTTCAATGCAAGGAGTGCAAGCTCTTACTGGTTGCTATGTCTGTAGCGTGCCATCCAGACATCTTATCCCCACAAAAAGGAGCCTCTCTTTCTGTTTACAGCTACTTCTGGAAGTCATAGGGAGAGGACTATTGAGGTTCTTCTTCTTTCTGCTTGCTCTAGTACTCTGTTAAGCTCAGGTACATCCAAGGCTAGCTTTGTTCTTGGCTAGTCATACTTCCATTGGGTAAGGTTAACTCCGCTTGCCTTGCCTTGGCTGCTTCCCTTTTCCCGCTTGGATAGGGTATCTTGCTCCGTCTTGAGCAATGTAAATTCTAATTTAAAGGACCAATTCCCACCCTTTCTAGGAAAACTCCTAGCCAAAACCTTATCCCTTGAAAAGGGCGCCTCTCAACCTAAATCCCAAGCGACTGAGTATCTCTTAACATTAAGGGGAACATGCCAACCTTTAAGCTAGTTCCCTGTATAGCTATCTATCTCGTCCTCTTCTTCTTTATCCTTAAGGAATTTCACTAGGGCTCTCCATCTTGACTTTACTATCTCTAAGTTCCTATTCATCTATTCTAGGACTTGAGATAGCTACTCTATCATGGTGCCCTAGCCCTAACGAGGCTATAGGAGTTTGTCCAGTTTAGGTGGCCACTTACACCTTCTTAGTGGTGTATAGACTCAACCCCTAACTATCTTGTATAACTTCTTATCATTTCTTTTCCTTTTCAGGGGGAATCTATTGACCCTAATTAATGGCTACCTCTCTTTTTTTGACTTCTACTTATCTTATTCTCTGCGACCTCTAAAAGTTATTGTGTTTCGTTGAGATACCACCTCAATATCTGAGAGCTATTGTGTTTGTTTGTCGTGACCAAAATCCTTGTTTGCAGCAATGGAAATTACCTCCTCCTTTGGTAATCACTCTGTATTCGTCCATCGCCACTAATTCCTTTGGTTCATCATGACGAAACACACTTTTCTCTTAACCTTTGCTAGTCTTACGTAGCTTCATTCATCATAACATTGTCCATCTGGGCTTCTGTTATGAAGTTTAACTTAACTTCCAGATTTTACTCCATTTCTCTTAGGGGTAGGATCAGGGTTTTGTCCTTGCCATTGTGGGACGACAACCAATTCAATCCAATTACCTCATCAATTTCATGTAAGGCATACATATCAAGTCTAAGGCAGTACAACAGTGCTCATAACAAACTATTCAGTTTAAGCACACATCAGATGTAATTATTCTATTATGTGTTGGTGTGGACACATGTATATACGGCAACATATTCATAATTAAGCCAAGTCTTTTAACACAGCCATATGAGATAAAAAAATGGCTAGCACCTGAATCAAACATTATAATCACTGGGGAGTTGTTAATAATGATCGTATCTTGGATCATTTCTGGATACTTTTGGGCTTCTACCCTTGTGAGGGCAAATACTCGCCCTTGGGTGAGCAGCCTTGCCTTTTCTGTATTCTGCGGATATTCTCTCGAGAAGCGTTCGGGCTTGCCGCAAGTATAGCAAACATTCTGCTTGGCCATACATGGTCTATCACTGTGACTCTTGCCACAGGTTAGGCATTCCTTGCCATTTAAGGGCTTGCTTTTCTTCTTACTCTTTCAGTTGTCCCATAGCCTCTTCTTCTTCTGGTTCGCCTTAAAAGAGGGCCACCCTAATCTCCCTTCTCCTACTTAGGAGTAGACTTAACAATCAGATGATGGTTTATGTTGTTCTCTGTAATTCGGCAGGCCTTAACTGCCTTGTTGAAGTGCTCGAACTACCGGGGAGCAATCATCTCCCTTAAGGATTGCTTCAGTCCTCTAGCCATCATTTTCATCGTCCACCTCTCATCATCTTGGTAATGCAAATAACTGAAGTAGTGAGAAAGACATATAAACTTAGCTAAGTACTCATCAAATGGCTCGTTATCCTTCTGCTTGAGGGTTAGGAATTTTGTTTCCCTTTCATCCCTAATTGACCTTAGGAAGTACTTCTCATAAAACTGCTCCAGGAACACTTCCCATGTCACTCTTATGTTCTGAGCATCCAAAAGAATCTTGATATTCTTCCACCAATGATTGACATCCTTTTCTAGATAGTAAATAGCCATTTGGGCTTTCCGCTTAGTCAGACAGTCCAGAACTTTGAAAATCTTTTCCAAGATGTTAATCCAATTCTTTACTGCTTGGATGTCAAACACTCTTTTGAAGGATAGCAGATTGTGCTTGCAAAAGCGAGCCATCCACTGCTGGATGCAGTCAAGGTCTACGGTCAGCATTGCTGCTCTAAGCAACGGTTCTGATGCTTGAGTTGTGAATGTTTCTTCTTCTAGCTGCCTTTTATCGAGGTTAGCTACTACCTCTGCTACCGCTGCTACTATTACGGTGTCTCTTTCTTGTTCCTGGCGAGTTTGTGTCGCCCTCACCTCTTTAATAATCCTTTGTTGTTGTTCTTAGCGATCCAAAATTAATCGTAGTGGATTGGGAGGGACCCTTGTGTCATGTTCTGAGGGTCTCTCCGACGAAGGGTTTCTTCGGGTTCTAACCATCACGCTAATTTAACTGATAGCATAATAGAGGAACAAGAAGTAAACATCATGCTTGGATTTCATTTAACAACATATGCATTCACAAAACAGCATTCAAGCATCAATCATCAGTCATAGCAATATAGTTCAACATACATAGCCATCTTAGCAACATACATAGCAATCAAGCATGTCAAACTAACCTACTAAGGTTAGTTGTAACAATACAAGTCCTACGTCAGTGCTACTAAAGTCCAACTGACTACCCAAAATAGGAAATAGTAAAGCCTTCAAGGCTCTGGATCCATTAACTCAACATCAGATCCCAATGTCTGATCCAAACGACAGTACTCATTCTGCCATCAGGGTATGAACGAGAGCATATCTATCATCATCAGGATCCAGTCTTCTGTATCTAACTCAAGAAAATGTATTCCTTACAAAGATCTTGAGGGCATCAATGAGATCGTTGAAGCTAGCACTATCCATGCGACTACAAATGTCTCTCACACCATTTTTCCAAAGCCAGGTCTGAGGGAGTACTCTAAGCAATGCTAATATCCAGTCCATCATCTCTAGGGTAACATCTTCCCTAGTCACATAATGATAGAGCTTCTAGATATCCTCCAGATATCTCAAGTACACATGGGCATTCTAATTTTTATTGGGCTTAATGTACCAGCCCCTCTCCCTAAAATCCCTGGCTAGGTTCTCTATGATGTGAAATTCTTTTATAATTAGAAGTAGTTTGAGTTCACTAGGTCTAGCTCCATCATCATTAGATATTACAATGACCTCAATCCTCTGAGGATCATTAGAAGTAACTGTGCCAGGCAGAGGGTTACTCTCCCATAAGGTATCATAGTAGAAATATGCTACAAGGCTATAGTCCTCATCCTCATCGAACCATTGAGGGAAAGGTTCTCCTGGTCTCCTCTGGTTAATTGAACCCTCGGAGTCACTATTATGGCCACAACAAGCCATTCTACTTCGTCTGACATTGTGATAACCGAACTATCCAATCAATAGACAGTAGTATTTTCCTGCAACAATATGTCACTTTCCTTTTAACTGTCACATTATCTAAGCAGAGCGTTCTATCCCATGCTAGAACCTCCGCTCTAATACCAAAAATGTTACACCTTACTATCGTATCGTCTTAGAGTTCAATTAAAATCATTTTAGACCACATTAGATGGTCTTGGGCTCAATTTTATCCCAAAAACGCTAATTTTTGGATTTTCACTGTTGTTTTCTGGCTCAACTTTAAAAATTCATAACATAATCTACAAAAATCAAAATAGAGTGGTTCACAATTCTATTAAAAGCTCTTTGAATTCTCTTTCAAGAAAAAATAATCTTGTGAACCATATCCATTTGAAAAAGTGTCAGGTTTTCATAAAAGTCACCTATGTCCATTTAGCAAAAACCCTTTTTCTAGATTCTAAACCTTAATTTTGAAAAATCATTAAAAATAATGTAGTTGTCTATTTTTTACGTATTAAGTATCAAAATGAAGCTTAAAACATGTTCTACAATGATGCCAAATTTCATGACTAAAAGAGTTTCGAGAACTTAATCAAAATGTCACATAAAATTGGCAGTGTCAATAGGTTTACAACACTACCCAGCTAAATATTTACATAACCAAAAGTCCATGAATTTTTATGGTTTGATACAATAATTTAACATTCAATCTGCATCTTGTCCTTGGAAGCCTCAGGCCCTAAAATGTTAGATTGTATTTGGGGGATGAGATTTTAAGAAATCCCAGTAGTAAGATCAATCAACCAAACATCAACATGCATCATTATAAAGCATTTCAACATTAGCTATCATAGAACTAATCTTCTTATAAATAGGAAACCTTAACATACAAGGCCATGACAACAAATGCAAGGAGCAACCATATCATAAAAATCATAGTTCAACCATATAATAGCAAGCATTCATGCCGTAAATAACAATGCAAAGTTAACATTAATGGCTAATTAAATCCCACTACCTTGATCTAATGCTCTTTGATTTTCTTGTTCTTCTTTCTTGCTTCCATAAATGCCAAACCCTAATATGGCAATTCACAAAAAGGGCAGCAAGAATCATCAACCATTCCACATAAAAATCAACAACATAAATCAAGGACAACCTTTGTCGCTTAAAGCTTCTACATATGTTCTTTAAATTTTAGAGTTTGTTTCCATAAACCCTAAAAATTCCTTCTTAACTTATTCCTACATGATTTTTCATGTAAATTCCAAATATATGCTTAGATTTAAGAAAATAAAACTTGTCCTTTTAGTTTTCTCTTAATTGAAGCTATAGGGTTCCTTAACCAAAAATTACAACTTTGATTTTAATGCTTCCAACACTTGTTCTTTAGGTTTGTCCTACAGTATTTTTCATTTTGAGCTCAACGGAAGCATTAAAACATTGAAAAAAATCATCCTAGGGTCTATTTACTATCTTGGCCGAAATGGACCTTAAGAGAAATTGTAACATCCCAAATTTTAGCTCATAGATACAAGTAATAGCACAAGGAAAGAATGATTATTAAGTCCAATGCAATGAAAGTCCCAAAGATCCCTCAGAAGGAAAAAGAGATTTTCCAAGGGCAAATGTGTAAAACAATAGTGTTCAAGGACTAAAGAATGACGAACTGGAAACAACTAAGGGCCAAAGGTTATGCCAGAAACTTGCAAGAGATGGTTCCAAAGGTTAGGCC
The DNA here is from genome assembly GCF_004799145.2 of Neltuma alba. Taxonomy (NCBI): domain Eukaryota; kingdom Viridiplantae; phylum Streptophyta; class Magnoliopsida; order Fabales; family Fabaceae; genus Neltuma; species Neltuma alba. The sequence goes on from NW_021635187.1 coordinate 135,798, forward strand.
TAAGGAGGGACTAAATTACAAAGAAGAGATTCCTAGGCCAAGCAAGGACCTAATTGTAAATAATAAATGTTCTGATCGACCAATGCTCAAATGACTTAGAAAAATTCCAGAAAAATGGGAATGGGATCCCAGAGTCGATATAAGGCTAGAAATGACGGAAATGCCCTGAAGTCATTCCAGGGTTTTGGACAATTTGAGATTGTAACTTAAATTGAATTATTTAGGCTATGAGACGGCCTTAAATAATTAGGAAAAACTAGGGAACAGTAGTTGAGGAATTTACACAGATTGTAACATTAATTTCATTCCCAAAAACTGATAAGGTTAGCTTTAATTAAATTTAAAGCCTGTTTATACCCTATTCGGGGAAAGTCAAAATAGCTGTCTAGAGTTTGACTTTTGACCTAAGAAAAATTAGAAGAATTTCTCATAATGAAAAGGAAAGAATGAAACCCAGAGACAGATCAACGGAGTTACAAGCCGATAGAAAGAATTCGGAGAAGGTAACCCCGATTGAATATTATTTAATAATATTTCTGGGAAAATGAGAAAGAAAATATCTAAAGACCATTATGACAGTGCTGAGTCATCATGCTGAGTCACCAAATATAATCATGACACCTATGAGTCATCATGCTGAGTCAGCAGAAGATATTTATGGACAGCATAAAAATCAGAATGCAATGCGGGAATATTTTAGACAGTCCTTTGTCTACCCGTTATAGTGAAATCTCTACTGCATGACTCAGTAAGGTTAAGTAGCCTATCAGTAGAGCTAATTATTTTCATCTTTGCTCCTCTAAGATGGTGCCATATATGTACTTAATTAAGATGAGAAAATTGTGCCAGAACATGTCCCAGTGGTACCGGGTCAGTTAGGACTCAAAAAAGCACCCGATATGATGTAGAATGGCAAAATAGGTAGAGGAATGTCTAAGAGCTATATTTTGCATGAATTTTATATTAATTTCCTCCCTATTTTAATGCCAAAATGATGAAGGAATATGGAAGAGGCAAGTGTATGGTTAGATAGGAAAAGAAGGTATTACGTGTACAGTCAAATGCAAGACACGTGTGCGGTTGGAGTAAAGACATGTGGCTTGATGATGTAAGCATGATGTCATCAAGATGAGGTAAGCATGATGTCATTGGACACATGTAATCACAAGATAAAAAGAGAAAATAGATGGTCCAAATCAAGCCACGCCTTTTAAGATCAACGGCCGAGATTCAGTCTTGATTTCTATAAATACCCCTCCCCTGCCTATCATTTCGTCCAAGCACAAGGCACACATGGGGAAGCTCTTGCAAAATGGTTTCTAGAGAGAGAAAGAAGAGGGAGAAAGAAAGGCCAAGTGGTCCCAAGCCAGATCAAGCTCTAAAATAAGGTATGTGTGCCATTTTTTATGTACTTTCTACCTCCCTTGTTATTTTTTAGCCTGGTGGTTGGTTTGATTGGATTTTTGATGATTGAAATCCTATAGAGAGGTACTGCACGAAATTGATAAGGTTAGGGAAAGATGAAATAGATGTTAGAAACGTGTTTAAAGGCCTGGAAACAATAAGAATCAAGTGGTTCTGTGTTGATTTTGCAAGAAATCCAACTTTTCCTTAATTTGTGATTCTGTTCGGCCTTGACTGTTCTGAATGGTTAGGATTGGATTTTGATTGTTTTGAGCTTGGAAATAGATTTTACGTGCAAAGTTATGTGGGAACAACATGTGGAAACAATTTTAGGAAGATTGGAATTAAAACTCTAGAGTTAGAATTCAATTATATTCAAGAAAGAACTAAGTAAGAAATAGGTTGGTGTCTTGGTTCTAATGAATGTTTGGCATTGTGTATGGATGTGTTTAGGACCTTGGAACATTCATGAGGATGTTTAATGGTGCTGACTGAAAATTCATAGGGTTGGAATGACAAGGGAATCAAAGTAAAAGCAAGAGGAAAGCTATGTCACAAGGTAATAAACTTACCTATATTGTGTGCTTGATATGTATGCTTGCATGATGTGGTTGTGTTGCCATGATGTGACTAAGCTATGATGAGATGTTTGCAAAGTTATGTTTGCAAGTTTATGTTATGTTTTGCCTTGACAATATGTTATGGAAGCATGAAATGCTTTAGCTTACTTTCCATGGCATTCATGTGTTAATGTTATCACATATCATGCATGTGCATTATGTCTTGCATGCTTATAGGTAGTGTTTGCTACTAAGATTCTCTCGAGTCTCGTCCCTCCCTAACCAACTATTTAGGTCAATCAATTGTGGGCAATAATGGCATGAGAGGCAAGGAGAAGGAAGTAGAGAATTATTGATGTTAATGAATGATGTTATTATTCAATGTATAGTTCTCCTATTTTGTAATCTATGTTATGGATACCAATAATGTCATGTATTTAATTACAATATTTATGGGATGAATAGAAATGTATGAGGATGATTGGGAAAGTGTAAACCCAATTTATATATACCAAAGAAATAGAAAGAATTAAAGTAAAAAGAGATTAAGGGATAAAACGTAGGTTCTGGGGCAGTGAGTTTGTAACTCCAGTTTGACCTATCAAATGAATGAGTTAAGGTAAGAAATTTGGCAGATTATAGTACACATCCCAAGCTTTAATATAAGAGCTATATCACCTTAATTGGATATGTACACATGGAGATATGAATTTTCAAAGTTAAGGCATAGAATCCGGGAGTTCCAGAATTTGCCAAATGAATAATAATTTTTATTGATTAAAATATATGAATTGGTTATGGATAAGTCTAGTTTGATATATTTTTCCTTAAAGAGAATTGAAGAAGCTTTTTGTAGAATTTTAGAACACCTCAATACGATTTTTATGGAATTAGTTATGAATTTTTGAAATTGGGCCTATAATCTAGAATTTGAACAGTGAATAGTAACCCAACTAATTATGTTGAAATTTTAAATCCGTAGGCTTGCATCATGACCTGCTTGAACCATAAAGCTTACTAATACATACTCTGAGGGGTTAAAGGTAAGATGTTTCAGAAACAAAAAAAAAAACACTTTAAAAACAACCTACAACCACTTGTAACTACTAGGATTTATCATGCTTTGAAGTGTTCTAAGATGTTGGACCAACAAAACTTCTTCCCTCTCATAATAATTGTCGTACCTTGCTAACAGATCCACTTAGGGTTTACTTAAAACCATTTTAGACCACCTTGCATGGTCTTGGGCTCAAAAATCCATGAAAAACGTTGATTTTCAGATTTTTACCGTTCATCAGGTAAAATCTAGTTTTCTGACCCAACTTAAAAAATTCACAACTTAATCTAGAAAAATTGAAATAGAGTGGTTCAAAATTTTATAAAAATATATTTGAATTCTATTTCAAGGAAAAATAACCTTGTGAACCAATTCCATTTAAAAAAATGTTAGGTTTTTGTGAAAGTTACCTCTGTCTATTTGACAAAAATCCTTTTTCCAGATTCTAAACCTTAACTTTGAAAAATCATTAAAAATTGTGTAGTTGGCCATTTTTAACATGCTACCTATTGATTTAAAGCTCATGAAGTCAACTTTAAGCATATCAAATTTCATGCATAAATTCGTTCAGTAACGTAATAGAACATGGCTCTAAACTGACGTCCTGTTTAGGGATTACAACAGCAACCATTGATATTTATACATAACCAAATATATAAATATTTCCTCATGGCTCATCACCATATTAATCCTTGGATTTACAGCCTCCCTTTTTGATGATTAAGTTCCTAAAATATTAGTTACATATGGGGGATGAGATTTCAATGAAATCCCAGTAGTAAGATCAATCAACCAAAACATCAACATGCATCAATTACAAGCCTTCCAACCTTTTGCTATTAATAGGGAACTATTTTACTGAAGGGAATTGAAAGACGACGTGCAGCGGAAACTAAATTTTAAAACTTTCAATCCCTTGCTCGGATCTACCGATCATGTTTAAGTCAAGTAGTAAGAAGCATTACCTTCGGTGTTCAATTTCTTGGTGGCTCGGTGATTCCGCCGTTCAGGATGCCTCTGCTCACCTCCTTTGTCGTTCGAAGTTGACAACTCCAGTCGGCTTCCTCTACCGGTATCCCCACGAATAGCCCTCAATCTCAAACGACGTACTAGCGTCTTTGTCTGTCTAGGGTTTTCAAAAATCCATCCTCCCTTCTTTCTTTTTGGCCGTCTCTTATCTGCAAGTGCTTTCACTCTCACACACAAAACCCTAGCTCCTAATATCAAATATATAGGATGCTATAGGTTTAATGAATGATATTTAATTTCGAAATTAATCTTAAATTAATTCCGAAATTAATACAATATCAAATATTGCCTAATCAGATAAGAGAACAATTAAATAAATATGGTTTATATTAAATCCGTCTCACAGATTTAATTCACCTATTTATTTAATTCAAAATAAAGATATGACAGAATTAATTTATATATAGATTTAATTTATCCTTATAAATTAAATCTAACAATTAATATCTCTTATATTTATATAATATGTATATATATATACGAATTTATATATATACACACACGTCCACCCTATATTATTCATTGAATCTGGACATATCTTAGATTCAATGAATCTGGACATCATAACTCGTGTTGGGCTATTTTGTGTGCGATCCTATAGGCCCATATAAAGTTGGCAGTGGGCCATTAACTATAATGACTCACAAGTCGTAAGCGGTCTCTAGCAAGACATCACGACTACCCAAATCATATGAGGATCATTGAACGATGTAACCTTTCATACAACCATATCGCATCCCTTTTGTCACACGACATTTTGGTCATGGATGAGGCATGGAGAACGTCATCCTCCTATTCATGACCATTCCTTTCTCGATCCCTGAGTAGTCTGAGTATAGAAACGGAACTACCTTTCCATTATAGTATGGCCATAATATCTCTCTACGAATGTGAGGGACAAATTCCATCTTGACCATTCACATTCCTCCGCATGAAAAAACACTAAGCCTGAACATAGTCTTTATGATCACTCGGTCAAAAGTGACTTTTGACTAGGTCAAAGCTAAGCATTTCTCATGTAGGAATCCATGATGATCTCAGGTCAAAGGGCACAGTGACATGGTTTATATATGAGAGAAGCTTATGACTTAACCTATGCAGCTCTCTCATAGCGGGTCGGTCCAACACCTTGTACTCTTACATGTGCCTATGACTTTAATTTATATCTCTATATATCTTTAAAGTCATACTGGTCTTATTTCATCTCTGCTCCCACATAGATGACTGACCAGGGACATTTAGGATAAACCATGAGTTATCCAAGGATAGTCATCACAGTAAACATGCAAATAATATGATAACGTAATTAATAAATTCATAAATTAACAATGTTCATAGCAATATGATTGGCCCCTAGGGCACAATTTCCAACATCTACCTCATATATGTAGCACTCTAACATGCAATAGCCAAGGCACATAAAGCAAGGAGTATAGCTACACAATCATCATCATCATCATCATTTAGTTCAACCTTATAATAGCACTTGAAATTGCATAGCAATCAATGCAATACTCAACATTAAGGTCAATTAAATCTTACTACCTTGATCCAATGCTCTTTCATTTTCTTTTTCTTCTTTCTTGCTTCCACAAATGCCAAACCCTAACATGACAATCCATAAAAAGGGTAGCAAGAATCATTTACCATTCAACAAAAAAATTCAACAACATAACTCAAGTAACTCCTAAACCCCTTAAAGCTTCCACCTTTGTTCTTGAATTTTTAGAGTTGGTTTCCATAAACCCTAAAAATTCCTTCTTGACTCATTTCTACATGATTTTTCATGTAGATTTCAAATATCTACTTAGATTTAACAAATTAAAATTCCTTCTTTCAGTTTTGAACTAACCGAACCATTAGGGTTCATTATCCAAAAATTTCAACTTTGATTCTATGGCCTCCAACACTTGTTCTTTAGGTTTACCCTACACTATTTTTCATTTTGAACACTATGGAAGCCTCAAAACTTTGAAAAATAAATCCCAAGGTTCATTTTTGGTCTTGGCCGAATCATACCTCTTGGAGTTCAACCATGAAAAACCTTTCAAAACAACACTAAACCACTTGAAACCACCTTGATTCATAGTATCCTAACTATGTTTAACAACAAAACCTCCTTCCCTATACTATATCCATTTTGGCCAGCAACAAGAAGGGATAAGAAGTGATTTTTCCAACCATACAACTCAATAAAACAAAGCAAGGAATATCTTAGAACAATTTACTAAGCTTGAATCTTAGTTAGAAGATCAAAATAGCTTGCTTTTGCTTGATCCCTTCACAAAATCACTCTTTCTCTCTCTCTTTTCCCTCTAGGCTGAAATGATATCTGATTACGGGGGAGGAGTGTGTTGATTAAGGAGAAAAATATCTCACCAACCAACATTAATCCTATGTCATGTGTCAAATGCTTACTTAGTCTTAATCCTCTCTCTTAATTAACTTAATGCCAAATAAAATTAATTTTAAAAGTCAAGATCCTCTCCATTGGTGACTTAACACTTAGAAAGCTTTAATTACCATCTATTAGAGGCTTGACAAGTGGTAACTTGTGGGCCAAGTAAAGTGCAAGACTCTAGTCTTCACTTTATCAGTGCACTTTTACTCCGGGTTTAGCTTCTTTTCTATAATTACAGTGCTCTAGCCTCTGTAATTATTTTCTGTCAGATCCATAAATTATTCTCCTATTTTTTATCTTTCTAAATTTCCCTCTTTGTCTCAAATTTAATTTCCCAATAATTAAATAAAAAGAAAAACTAATTTCCTTCTCTTTAGTGATTTTTTCACTTTTCAGAGGAATTGGGAAAAATCTTGGATACTTGAGGGTCTTCTTTTAATTCTATAATCTCTTATAATTCTTTGGGACATCATAAGAATTTTCTTGGGATTTTATCCTTCTTAAAAATATTTATTTGGAATTTTCCAAATAAAAGACCTTAAACTAGCTTAAATCGCCCTTTAATTCCTTTGTAATTTCTCTAAGGGCAAATTGGTCATAAAACCAATTTTATAATTCTATATAATTCTCAAGGAACCTTATCCTTCTTTTTCATTAATTTTCTGAGGCTTAAAAATATTTTTTCCATAATTATTCTTGAACAATCTTCCTTAATTAGTCAAATTTCCATAATTGGCTTGGAAAATCATAATAATTATTTTCCACCATAAATCTTCTATTTCTCTTTGTCCTTTTTGACATTTAAATATTTAAGAATATCCCTATTCCTAAATGCCATATTACTGGATGTGACATTTCTCCCCCCAAATAAATCTCGTCCTTGAAATTTAAAGCGTATCTTATTAGAAAAGTTCAGGATACTTTTCTTCTATCTTAGCCTCTATCTCCCTCGTAGCTTTTTCCAATGTAAGACCTTTCCAGACAACCTCGACTAGTAAAAACTGCCTGTTTCTCAGCTGTTCGACTTTCTGATCAATGATTCGCTCTAGTCTAATTTTAAAGACAGGTTGTCTTGGAGCACAATGTCATCATAGCTTATGACATGTGTTGGGTCTAGATGGTACTTTTTTTATTGGAAGACATGGAAGACATCATGAATTTGACTTACGTTCGAGGGAAGGGTCACTCTACTAGTCCAGTCTTGGACAAAATTTGAAACGGTCCACCGTAGTTTGAACTTAACTTCTTAAGCTTTAGGGATCGATCGACTTCTATTGTTGGTTACACTTTAATTACCAACCTCAATCTTTAACAGTCTCCTTTAATGCCTGGGTAGCTCTTTTGTCTACTTTGAGCCGTTAGAAGTCTTTAGTGAATAACTTTAACCTATTGGGAAGTCTGATCCACTATATTAGGACCATACTTACTTCTTTCATTAAGCTCTATCCAGCACAAGGGAGATCTACACTTCTTCCCACAGAGTGCTTCATATTGCTCCATTTAGATATTGAATGGAAATGGTTATCTTAACTGAATTCGGCTTACAATAAATATGTATCCTAGTTACCACCGAAATCAAGTACATATGCGTTTAGCATGTCACATCCAGCATTATGGTAATTAAAAATAAGAAATATTCTCAAATTATTGAGGATTAAAAATGATAAGAAGAAATAGAAGATTTTCGGTGGAAAATAATTACCATAATTTTCCAAGCCAAAAATAGGAATTTGACTAATTAAGGAAAAATTGGTCAAATGTAAATAAAGAAAAATATTTCCAAGCCTTGGAAAATTAAGCAAAAATAAGGACAATATCCTTTGAGAGTTATATGAAATTATAAAGTTGGTTTTATGATCAAATTATCCTTAGAGAAATTATAAGAGAATTTAAGGTTGATTTAGGCTAATTAAGGGATTTTATTTGGAAAATTCCAAATAAATCTTTTTAAGGAGAATAAAATTCCCAGAAAATTCCTATGAGACTCTAAGGAATTATAAGAAATTATGGAATTAAATGAAGACCCTCAAGTATCCAAGATTTTTCCAAATACTTGTGAAAAGTGGAAAAATCCCTAAAGAGGAGGAAAATAATTTTTCCTTTTTATTTAACTATTAGGAAATTAATTTTGAGGCAAAGAGGGCAAATTGGGGAGATAAAAATGAGGAGAATAAATTAAGGATCTGATAGAAAATAATTACAGAGGCCAAACTACTGTAATTATAGAAAGAAAGTTAAACTCAGAGTCAAGGTATACTAATAAAGCAAGACTAGTGTCTTGCAAATCAAATGGATCACATTGAGCCATGTGTCAAGCCCTCAAGGGAGAGGATTTGAACTTGCCAAGTGTCACTCCTCAAATGGAGAGGATCTTGACTTTTGGTAATTAATTTCATTTGGATTTTGTTAATTAAGAAAGAGAAAGCGAGATTAAAGAGGGTAATGACACTTGGATTTTTATTAAAGAGGGTGGTTGGGATATTTTGACTCATTAAACAAGCTCATCTTCCCCCCCATTTTTAGATGTTGGTTCAGCCAAGGGAGGAAAGGAGAGAAAAGAGAGGGTTTTGAAGAAGGAACAAGGAAAAGCTAGCATCTTGGATCATACAACCAAGGATTCAAGGTTAGTTCTTGGTTCTAGATAGGTTCTTGCTTTGTTTTCTTTCTTTCTATGGTTGAAAAATCTATTTCTCCTCTCCTTTAAATGTTGACCGAACTGATTATTTTAAGGGGAAGGGAGTTTTGTTGATCACACTTGCTAAGACACATCAAAACATGTTAGCTCCTAATGGTTGCAAGTGAGTATAGGTTGTTTTGAAGCATTTTTCTTTGTTGTTTCTTTGAATGTTCATTTCGGCCAAGATGATGACTAAATCCTAGGATGAGTTTTTCAATATTTTAAGGCTTCCATGATGCTTAAAATGAGAAATTGTGTAAGGTAAACCAAAAGGAACAAGTGTTGGAAGCATTAAAACAAAGTTGTAATTTTTGGTTCAAGTACCCCTAGTGGTTCGGTCAAGGGTAGCTGAAAGAAGGAGTTTCATTTTCATAGATCTAAGCACATATTTGGAATCTACATGAAAAACCATGTAGGAATAGTGAACAAAGGTAGAGGCTTTAAGGAGCAAGAGTCATTTTTGATTGTGTTCTTACTTTTGTTGATTGGTTAATGATTCTTGCTGCCCTTTTTTTATGGATTGCATTTCTAGGGTTTGATATTTGTGAGGGAAAAGAAGAGAAAGAAAGAAAGCTCAAGCTTTTGGAGCAAGGTAGCAAGTTAAACCTAGCTACTAACACTAATTTGGCATTATTGATTATTGCATGATTAATTGCTATTATGTGGTTGAACTTTCTTGATTATAATGTGGCTGCTCTTTGTACTTTCTTGCTTTGGCCTTTGCATGATTGAGTTTGCCAAATGATAAGCATGCTAGTTCACCAATAGTAGTTAATGTAATTATGCATGTTGATGATGCTTGTTGGTGATATAGTTGGTTAATTTGTTGTTGGGATTTCAATGAAATCTCATTCCACAAATGCAATCTAACATTTTAGGGCCTGAATCCTCCAAGGGAAAGTTGCAAATTCAAGGTTAAATTTGTGGTGTCTTGCCACAAAATTTCGTGGATCTTTTGGCCATGCATATATTATACTAACAGTGCTGTAACACATTGACACTGCCTCGTTCATATGACTTTTGATTAAGCTCTCGAATGCGTTTAGTCACGAAATTTGGCATGGTTATAGATAATGTGATGAGCTTCAATTTGATAACTAACACGTTAAAAATGGAAAAGTAGACAATTTTTAATGATTTTTCAAATTTAAAGGTTAGAATCTGGAAAGAAGGGTTTTTGGCAAATGGACAGTGTCATCTTTCACAAAAGCCTGACGCTTTTTACTAAGGAATTGGATCACAATATTATTTTTTCTTGAAAGAGCACTTAAATATATTTAAATGTAATTTTGAACCACCCCATTTCAATTTTTGTGGAATAAGTTATGAATTTTTGAAGTTGGGCTAGAAAAACTGGATTTTTACCCGATGAACAGTAAAAATCCGAAATTTAGCATTTTTTTCAGATAAAAAGTAAGCCCAAAACCATCCAATGTGGTCTAAAATGGTTTTAAATGGAAACTAAGTTGATAAAATAGTAAGGTGTGACATAGCATATCATCTAACATCTGTATCATTCTCTGTGTCTACCCATCCGTCTCAGGGTGGTAGGTTATATTGAATCTGAGAGTAGTGTCCATTTCTTTTCATAAGGACCTCCAAGACTTCAAGTAAATCTCAGGTCTCAGTCCGAAACAATACTGTAGGACACTCAGTAGCTTAACAGCTTCCTTAACTTTCATCTCCCATTTTCTGTTGGACTTAGTGCATTCTTGCTAAAATGGTTAACATGTCTGGCTTTTACACTTTCTTACATTACTTCCAGGGTCACACTTTCTTTGGTTACTCTTGCCTGAAACACTTAACTAAACAGTACTGACGAGAAACTGAGGCACTGATTCTGATAGGCTCAACCCTAGTACTTTGCTATCTTAGACCCCTTTCTTGATCTATCTTTAGTCGGGTCTTTTTAGCTTACATTCTTGTCTCTCGCCTCATCTTAAGGATCTATCTATCAATACTCAGTCTGTCTTTGTATCACATGAGTTCTTTTTGTATCTAGAGCTAGCTTGAATGTCTCTTTTCCAGGTCTTACGGCTCTACTCCTCTAACTTTGGCTTTCCTCTGTTAATCGGAAGGAAATTGAATCCAGCCTAATTAATAATAAGGTTTTTTGGAAGGAAGTGGTCACATCCAGTAATATGGCATTTAGGAATAGGGATATTCCTAAATAATTAAGGGTCAAAAATGACAAGGAGAAGTAGAAGAATTTTGGTGGAAAATAATTATTATAGTTTTTCAAACCAATTATGAAAAGTTTGACTAATTAAGGAAAATTTGGTCAAGAATAATTATGGAAAAATATTTCCAATCCTCAGAAAAATTAAGGAAAAATAAGGACAATGTTCCTTGATAATTATATAGAATTATAAAATTGGTTTTATGACCAAATTGCCCTTAGAGAAATTACAAAGGAATTTAAGGGCGATTTAAGCTAGTTTAAGGTCCTTTATTTGGAAAATTCCAAATAAGTATTTGGAAGGAGAATAAAATCCCAAGAAAATTCTTATGATATCCCAAGAAATTATAAGAGATTATGAAATTAAAAGAAGTCCCTCAAGTATCCAAGATTTTTCCCAGTTCCTTTGAAAAGTAGAAAAATCACTAAAGAGAAGGAAATTAGTTTTCCTTTTCATTTAATTATTGAGAAATTAAATTTGAAACAAAAAGGACAATTCGGGAAGATAAAAATAAGGAGAATAATTTATGGATCTGACAGAAAATAATTATAGAGGCCAGAGCACTGTAATTATAGAAAAGAAGTTAGACCCGGAGTAAAAGTGCACTGATAAAGTGAAAACGAGAGTCTTACACTTTACTTGGCCCACAAATTGCCACTTGTCAAGCCTCTAATGGATGGTAATTAAAGCTTTCCAAGTGTCAAGCCACCAATGGAGAGGGTCTTGACTTTTGAAATTAATTTCATTTGGCATTAAGTTAATTAAGAGAGAGGATTAAGATTAAGTAGGCATATGACACTTGGCAAATCATTAATGTTGGTTGGTGGGATATTTTGTGCACATTAATGAGCTCTTTCTCCCCCATTTTTCTGAATATGGTTTGGCCAAGGCAAGAAGAGAGGGAAAAAGAGAGAGCTTGATGGAGAAATCAAGAGAAAGGGAGCAACTTTGATCATCCAACTAAGATCCAAGGTAAGTTTTTAGTTCTAAGTTGTTCCTTGCCTTGTTTGCTTGAGTTGTATGGTTAGAATTTATGGTTCTCCCCTTTTTCTTGAACTGGCCAAAATGTTTATTGAGTGGGGAAGGAAGTTTTATTGTTAAATCTTGCTAGAACACTTCAAAGTATGATAGATCCTAGTAGTTATAAGTAGTTGTAGGTTGTTTTTGAAGTGTTTTCTTTGATGTTCCTCTTAAGGTTCACTTCGGCCAAAGCAAGAACTGGACCCTAGGATGTGTTTTTCAAAGTTTTAAGGCTTCCATTGTGTTCAAAATGAAAAATAGTATAGAGTAAACCTAAAGAACAAGTGTTGGAAGCCATAGAATCAAAGTTGCAAATTTTGGATTTTGAACCCTAATGGTTCGGTCATTTCAAAACTAAAAGCAAAGATTTTATCTTGTTAAATCTAAGTATATATTTAGAATCTACATGAAAAATCATGTAGGAATGAGTTAAGAGAAAATTTTTAGGGTTTAAGGAAATAAACTCTAAAATTTAAAGAACAAAGGTAGATGCTTTAAGGGATAAAGGTTGTCCTTGAGTTATGTTATTGATTTTTATGAGGAATGGTTAATGATTCTTGCTGCCTTTTTTGTGGATTGCCATATTAGAGTTTGGCATTTGCGGAAGCACGAAAGAAGAACAAGAAAATCAAAGAGCATTGGATTAAGGTAGTAAGATTTAATTGACCTTAATGTTGAGTGTTGCATTGATTGCTATGCAATTTCATGTGCTATTATGTGGTTGAACTAAATGATGATGATGATGATTGTGTAGCTATACTCCTTACTTTATGTGCCTTGGCTATTGCATGTTAAAGTGCTACATGTATGAGGTAAAGTAGTTCCCTATTAATGGCAAAAGGTTGGAATGCTTGTAATTGATGCATATTAATGTTTTGGTTGATTGATCTTGCTACTGGGATTTCATTGAAATCTCATCCCCCATATGTAACTTAACATTTTAGGGACTGAATCACTAAAGGGAGGCTGCAAATCCAAGGATAAATATGGTGATGAACCATGAGGAAATATTCATATTTGGTTATGTATAACCATGTATGGTTGGAGCTGAAATCCCTAAGCAGGATGCCAGTTTAGAGCCATGTTTTATTAAGTTACCAAATAAATTTCTGCACGAAATTTTACATGCTTAAATTTGACGTCATAAGCTTCAAATTGATAGGAAGCACATTAAAAATGGCCAACTACACGATTTTTAATGATTTTTCAAAGTTAAGGTTTACAATCTGGAAAAAGGATTTTTGCCAAATAGATAGAGATGACTTTCACAAAAACCTGACACTTTTTCAAATGGAATTGGTTCATAAGATTATTTTTCCATGAAAGAGCATTCAAATATCTTTTTATAGAATTTTGAATCACTCCATTTTTATTTTTCTAGATTAAGTTATGAATTTTTAAAGTTGAGCTAGAAAACTGGATTTTTACCTGATGAACAGTAAAAATCTGAAAATCAGCGTTTTTCATGGATTTTTGAGCCCAAGACCATCCAATGTAGTCTAAAATGGTTTTAATTAAACCCTAAGTGGATCTGATGGTAAGGTGTGATAGAAGTCATGGGTACTCTCTCTCAGTATCGGTTTACAACCGCAGGAGGTTTCCACATCCTCAACTCATCCCTGGTCCTTATCTTCCCAAAGTGGTACCATATTCTTAAGATCTTTAGGAGACTTTTGACCATAGGACTAAGTATAGTTAGCTCCTCTCAGTTGGTCACCTAACTGATTATTCCCCAAAACTGTTCCAAGAACGAATACTATTCTCTTAGACTTCATTGTCAATTCCCTAGGCCACCTATTTGTCTCTTTAGGTGCCTAAGCCAATCTGTTGTAGGAGTTCTCTTATTCCTCCAGTTGCTCTTACCGTTTCTTACTATTTTAGAACATTACAAATAGAGGACTTATGCAACTTCTCTTTCCTCTACTTTCCTTTTCAGTAGGAGCATACTCTAACATGCATAATTCCTAGCATTTCAAATGTAAGGAGTGCAAGCTCTTACTGGTTGCTATGTCCATAGTGTGCCAACCAAACATCTCATATCTAAAAAGGGAGCCTTTCTTTCTGTTCGCAAGTCATAGGGAGAGGACTTAGAGGTTCTTCCTTTTTCTACTTGCTCTAGTACTCTGCTAAACTTAGATACATCTAAGCCCAGTTTTGTTCTTGGCTAGTCATACTTCCATTGGGTAAGGTCAACTCCACTTGCCTTACCTCGGCTACTTCCCTTTCCTGCTCAGATAGGGTACCTTGCTCCATCTTGAGCAACATAAATCTTAATCTGGAGGACCAATTCCCATCTTCTCTAGGAAAACTCCTAGCCAAGATCTTATCCCTGAAAAAAGGCGTCTCTCAACCTAAACCCTATGCGACTGACTATCTCTTTAACATTAAAGGGAACATGCCAACCTTTAAGCTAGTTCCCTGCATAGCTATCTGTCTTGTCCTCTTCTTGATTCTTAAGACATTTCACTAGGGCTCTGTATCTTGACTTTACCATCTCCAAATTCCTATTCATCCATTCTAGGACTTCAGATAGCTATTCTATCATGGTGCCCTAGCCCTAACGAGGCTGTAAGAGTTTGTCTAGCTTAGCTGGCTTACACCTTCGTACTCAACCCCTAAATCTTATTTAACTCCTTATCATTACTTCTCTTTTTGAGGGGGAATCTGGTAACTCTAAATAGTGTCTACTTCTCTATTCCTGACTTCTACTTATCTTACTCTCTAAAAGTCATTATGTCGAGATACCACCTCAACATCTGAGACTTGTGTTTGTTTGTCGTGAACAAATCCTTGTGAGTGACAAAAGTTACCACCTCCTCTGGTAATCACTTCTGTATCCGTCCATTGCCACTAATTCCCTTGGTTTATCATGACGAAACACACTTTTCTCTTAACCTCTGCTAGTCTTACGTAACTTCATTCATCGTACCATGCCTGTCTAGGCATCCGTTACGAAGTCTAACTTAACTTTTGGATTTAACTCCATTTCTCTTAAGGGTAGGATTAGGGTCTTGTCCTTGCCATTATGGGACGACAACTAATTCAATCCTATTACCACATCAACTTCATAGAAGGCCTACATATCAAGTCTAAGGCAATATAACAGTGCTCATAACCAACTATACAGTTTAAGCACACATCAGATGTAATTATCATATTATGTGTTGGTGTGAGCACATGTATATCATAAGGCAATGTATTCATAATCAAGTCAAGTCTTTTAGCTCAGGCATACAAAATAAAAGAATGACTAACACCCTAATTAAACATTGCAATCACTGGGATGTTCATAATAATGATTGTTTCTTGGATCATTTCTGGAGACTTCCAGGCTTCTTCCCCTATGATGACAAATACTTGTCCTTGGGTGCACAGCCTTGTCTTTGCTGTATTTTGTGAACTTTCTCTCAAGAAGTGTCCAGGCTTACCATAACTGTAGCAGACATTCTATATGGTCTATCACCGTGACTCTTATCGCAGGTTGGGCGTTCCTTGCCATTTGAGGGCTTGTCTTTCTTCTTACTCTTTTGGTTGTCTCATGGCCTTTTCCTCTTCTTATTCACATCAAAAGAGGTGCCACCCCGATCTCCCTTCTCTAATTTGGGAGTAGGCTCAATTATCAAATGATGGTTCAAGCTGTTCTCCACAATTCGGCAGGCCTCAACTGCCATGTTGAAGTGCTCAATCTGTCAGGGAGCAATCATCTCCCTTAAGGACTGCTTTAGTCCTCTGACCATCTTTTTGGTCATCTACCTCTCATCATCTTGGTAACGCAAGTAACTGAAGTAGTGGGAGAGATAGATAAACTTAGCTAAATACTCATCAAATGGCTCATTATCCTTCTGCTTTAGGGTTAGGGATTCCGCTTCCCTTTTGACCTTGATTGACCTCACAAAATGTTTCTCATGGAATTGCTTCAGGAACACTTCCTATGTAACCCTTGTGTTCCTGGCATCCAGAAGAATCTTGGTATTCTTCCACTAATGATTGGTATGCTTTTCTAGTTAGTAAATAGCCATTTGGGCTTTCCACTTAGTCAGACAGTCCAGAACTTTGAAAATCTTTTCCAAGCAGATGATCCAGTCCTCTGCTGCTTGGATGTCAATCACTCCATCGAAGGATGGCGGATTGCGCTTGCAAAAGTGAGTCATCCACTGTTAGATGCTGTCAGGGTCTACTACTGGTATTGCCGATCTGGGCAATTGTTCTATTGCTTGCGTTGATGAGGTTTCTTCCTCTAGCTACCTCCTGTCGAGGTTAGTCACTGCCACTGCCACTGCTGCTACTATTACGGCGTCTCTTTCTTGTTCCTGGCTAGCTTGTGCCGTCCTCAACCCTTCAATAGCCTTTTATTGTGGTTCTAAGCTTTCTAAATTGATCGTATTGGATCGGGATGGACCCTTATGTCGTGTCTTGAGGGTCTCTCTGGCAAAGGATTTCTTCGGGTTCTAACCATCTCCCTAACTTAATGAAAAGCATAATAGAGGAACAAGAAAATAAACAACATGCTTGGATTTCATTTAACAACATATGCATTCATAATACATCATTCAAGCATCAGTCATCAGTCATAGCAATGTAGTTTAACATACATGGCCATCTTACAAATGTACATAGCCATCAAACATGCCAGACTAACCTATTACGGTTAGCTGTAACAATACAAGTGCTACATCAGTGCTACAAAAGTTCAACTAACTACCTAAAATGGGGAATAGTGAAACTCTTAAGGCTCTAGGTCTATTAACTCAACATCAGATCCCAATGTCTAATCCAAACGACAGAACTCATTCTACTATCAGTATATGAACGGGAGCATATCTCGTTATTAGGATCTAATCTTTGGCATCTAACTCAAGGAAAAAGATCTCGAGGGCATCAATGAGATCATTGAAGCTAGCACTATTCATGCGATTACAAATGTTTCTCACACTATTTTTCCAAAGCCGGGTCTGAGGGAGTACTCTAAGCAATACTGATATCTAGTCCATCATCTCTAGGGTAGCATCTTCCCTGTCACATAATGGTAGAGCCTCCAGATATACTCCAGATATCTCAATAGGGCATTCTGATTCTCAAGTCAGGCTTAATGTACCAGCTCCTTTCCCTAAAATCCCTGGCCAGGTCCTCTATGGTGTGGAATTCTTTCATAATTAGAAGTAGTTTGACTTCACTAGGTCTAGCTCCATCATCATCAGATATCTTAATGACCTCAATCCTTTGAGGATCATTGGAAGTGACCGTGGCTATGTCAAGCAGAGGGTTACTCTCCCATAAGGTATCATAGTAGAAATCAGCTACAAGGCTACAGTCCTCATCCTCATCGAACTATTGAGGAAAAGTTCTCCTGGTCTCCTCTGGTAATTGAACTCTCTGAGTCACTATTGTGGCCACAACAAGCCATTCTACTCCGTCCTAAATTATAATAACCGAACCATTCAATAAGTAGACAGTAGTATTCTCCAGCAACAATTTGTTAATTTTCCTTCTAACTGACATATTAACTAAGCAGAGCGTTCTATCCTATGCCAGAACCTCCGATCTGATACTAAAAATGTCATACCTTACTATCGGATCAACTTAGGGTTTACTTAAAACCATTTTAGACCACCTTGGATGGTCTTGGGCTCAAAAATCCATGAAAAACGCTGATTTTCGGATTTTTACTGTTCATCAGGTAAAATCCAGTTTTCTGACCCAACTTAAAAAATTCATAACTTAATCTAGAAAAATTGAAATGGAGTGGTTCAAAATTCTATAAAAATATATTTGAATTCTCTTTTGACAAAAAATAATCTTGTGAACCAATTCCATTTGGAAAAGTGTCAGGTTTTTGTGAAAGTCACCTCTGTCCATTTGACAAAAATCCTTTTTTGATATTTTGAACCTTAACTTTGAAAAATCATTACAAATCGTGTAGTTGGCCATTTTTAACGTGCTACCTATCAATTTGAAGCTCATGATGTCAAATTTAAGAATATCAAAATTTCATGTAGAAATTCATTTGGTAACTTAATAAAACATGGTTCTAAATTGACATCCTATTTAGGGATTACAGCACCAACCATTGATATTTATACATAACCAAATATATAAATATTTCCTCATGGCTCATCACCATATTAATCCTTGGATTCACAGCCTCCCTTTTTGATGATTCAGTTCCTAAAATATTCATTACATATGGGGGATGAGATTTCAATAAAATCCCAGTAGCAAGATCAATCAACCAAAACATCAACATGCATCAATTACAAGTATTCTAACCTTTTGCTATTAATAGGGAACTACTTTACCTCATACATGTAACACTCTAACATGCAATAGCCAAGGCAAATAAAGCAAGGAGTATAGCTACACAATCATCATCTTCATCATCATTTAGTTCAACCATATAATAGCACATGAAATTGCATAGCAATCAATGCAATACTCAACATTAAGGTCAATTAAATCTTACTACCTTGATCCAATGCTCTTTGATTTTCTTTTCTTTCTTTCTTGCTTCTACAAATTCTAAACCCTAACATGGAAATCCACAAAAAGAGTAGCAAGAATCATCAACCATTCCACAAAAAAATTCAACAACATAACTCAAGTAACTCCTAAACCCCTTAAAGCTTCCACCTTTGTTCTTGAATTTTTAGAGTTGGTTTCTATAAACCCTAAATATTCCCTCTTGACTCATTCCTACATGATTTTTCATGTAGATTCAAAATATCTACTTGGATTTAACAAAATAAAATTTCTTCTTTCAATTTTTAACTGACTGAACCATTAGGGTTCATTATCTAAAAATTTCAACTTTGATTCTATGGCCTCCAACACTTGTTCTTTAGGTTTACCCTACACTATTTTCTATTTTGAACACAATAGAAGCCTCAAAACTTTGAAAACAAATCCTAAGGTTTAGTTTTGGTCTTGGCCGAATCATACTTCTTGGAGTTCAACCATTAAAAACCTTTCAAAACAACACTAAACCACTTGAAACCACCTTGATTCATAATATCCTAACTTTGTTTAACAAAACCTCCTTCCCTATACTATACCCATTTCAGCTAGCAACAAGAAGGGACAAGAGGTGATTTTTCCAACCATACAACTCAATAAAATAAAGCAAGGAATATCTTAGAACAACTTACTAAGCTTGAATCTTAGTTGGAAAATCAAAGTAGCTTGCTTTTGCTTGATCCCTTCACAAAATCACTCTTTCTCTCTCTCTTTTCCCTCTAGGCCGAAATGAAATCTGATTACGGGGGAGGAGTGTGTTGATTAAGGCGAAAAATATCTCACCAACCAACATTAATCCTATGTCATGTGTCAAATACTTACTTAGTCTTAATCCTCTCTCTTAATTAACTTAATGCCAAATAAAATTAATTTCAAAAGTCAAGATCCTCTCCATTAGTGGCTTAACACTTAGAAAGCTTTAATTACCATCCATTAGAGGCTTGACAAGTGGCAACTTGTGGGCCAAGTAAAGTGCAAGACTCTAGTCTTCACTTTATCAGTGCACTTTTACTCCGGGTTTAACTTCTTTTCTATAATTACAGTGCTCTAACCTCTGTAATTATTTTCTGTCAGATCCATAAATTATTCTCCTATTTTTTATCTTTCTAAATTTCCCTCTTTGTCTCAAATTTAATTTCCCGATAATTAAATAAAAAGAAAAACTAATTTCTTTCTCTTTAATGATTTTTCCACTTTTCAGAGGAATTGGGAAAAATCTTGGATACTTGAGGGTCTTCTTTCAAATCCATAATCTCTTATAATTTCTTGGGACATCATAAAAATTTTCTTAGGATTTTATCCTTCTTAAAAATATTTATTTGGAATTTTCCAAATAAAAGACCTTAAACTAGCTTAAATCGCCCTTAAATTCCTTTGTAATTTCTCTAAGGGCAAATTGATCATAAAACCAATTTTATAACCCCATATAATTCTCAAGGAACCTTGTCCTTATTTTTCCTTAATTTTCTGAGTCTTGGAAATATTTTTCATAATTATTCTTGACCAATCTTCCTTAATTGGTCAAATTTCCATAATTGGCTTGGAAAATCATAATAATTATTTTCCACCATAAATCTTCTATTTCTCCTTGTCCTTTTTGGCCTTTAAATATTTAAGAATATCTCTATTCCTAAATGCCATATGACTGGATGTGACAATAATCAGTTCGGCTAGCACCCAATAAGGAGGAGAAACATAATTTCCAACCCTACAACTCAAGCAAACAAAGTAAAGAACAACTTAAGACCAAAAACTAACCTTGAATCCTTAGTTGAGTGATCAAAATTAGTAGCTTTTCTCTTGCTTCTTCAAACTCTTACTTTTCTCTCTTCCTCTCACTTGACCAAAATGGAGATTTGAAATTAGGGGGAGGAGTGCTTGTTTAATGGGCCAAAATATCCCAACCACCATCATAAATACAAATTCAAGTGTCATTACCCCCTTTAATCTTACTTTCTTTTTCATAATTAATTAAATCCAAATGAAATTAATTACCAAAGGTCAAAATCCTCTCCATTTGAGGAGTGACACTTAGCAAGTTCAAATCCTGTCCATTAGGGGCTTGACACATGGCTATATGTGAACTATTTGAATTGCAAGACTCTAGTCTTGCTTTATCGGTGCACTTTGACTCTGGGTTTAATTTCTTTTCTATAATTACAGTATTCTAGCCTCTATAATTATTTTCTGTCAAATCGACAATCTATTCACCTCATTTTTATCTTCCCAAATTGCCCTCTTTGTCTCAAAATTAATTTCCCAATAATTAATTAAAAAGGAAAACTAATTTCTTTCTCTTTAGTGATTTTTTCACTTTTTAAAGGAATTGGAAAAACTCTTGGATACTTGAGGGTCTTCTTTTAATTTCATAATCTCTTATAACTCCTTGGGATATCATAGGAATTTTCTTGGAATTTTATCCTCCTTAAATATTTATTTGGAATTTTCCAAATAAAAGCCCTTAAATTAGGCTAAATTATCCTTAAATTCCTTTATAATTTCTCTAAGGTAATTTGGTCATGAAACCAATTTTATAATCCCATATAATTCTCAAAGGATATTATCCTTATTTTTTCTTAATTTTCCAAGACTTGTAAATATTTTTTCATAATTATTTTTACCAATTTTTCTTAATTAGTCAAATTTCCATAATTGGGTTGGAAAAACATAGTAATCATTTTCCACCAAAATTCTTCTATTTCTCCTTAACATTTTTTACCCTTAATTATTTAGGAATATTTCTTATTCCTAATCACTTTATTGCTGGAGAGCTTCTAGCTGTTGGAAAAAAAATCGGTTGCGTGTCTTGGCAGTTACAACGGCAGTTCGTCATTAATGTTTCTGGCATGGTAGGTTACAGGCTACTAAATAACCGTTAAGCTTGCTTTATAATTGTTAGAAAGCCCATGATACTCGTCTGTTATTATGCATGAGAATAAAATTCCTGATTGTATGCTGTCATTGATTGTAATTTATTTCTGAATGATTCTAACTGGATTATTCTCACCGTCCGGACCCTATATATTGTAACTATCTCATATGGAATAATATATGGAGTGAAATATTCATAGTTTAGACATGGTATCAGAGCTGTGGGTTTGGATCAGTCCTGAGCCCCTGCCGTAAACAGAGAGAGCGAGGAGAGAGAGTGAGACGCCGGCACCCTCAGATCTAAAGGCCAGAGCAGGACGTGACCAACACCATCCCTCCAATCCTCACTGGAATCCTCTGATCGGCGCATCCCCAGAAGCCGGTGTCCAACGGAGCAGCGCGTGAATCCCATGCGCCGTCACAAACCTCCGCGCGTGAAGCCCACTCGCCGTTGCCAGAACCATCCCAGTACCGCACTTCATCTAGAAGATGAATCCATCAGACTTTCCACCACTTTTTGGGTCTGTTCGCAATATGCCATCACAAAAGGCACCATTCCAATGGCTTTTATGTCCAGCACATCCTCAAATACTCAAGGTACTCCTTCTTCACCAATAGCCCCTTCTAAAACCTCTGATTCAGTGTCAAATTTGACAACAGCCACTGAACAGCAAGCTATGATGGTGGCTCACAAACTGAATGGCAGCAACTATCTCCAATGGTCCCAAAGTGTATTCATGTATCTACGTGGGAAGCGTAAGGAGAAGTATATCAATAGAGAAGCAAAACAACCGGCACATAATGATCCCAATTTTGACACCTGGTTCACTGAAAATAATCAGGTGATGTCTTGGCTATGCAACTCAATGACTCTCGAAATTAGTGAGGGATACCTTCTTGCAAGCACAGCTAAGGAGATCTAGAATGCTGCTAAGCGCACTTACTCTACATTGGACAACACTGCTGCTTTGTTGGACCTAATGAAGCAACTCAAAGAACTGAAGCAAGGAAATTTGACTGTAACACAGTACTATAGTACTGTGACAAAGATATGGCAGCAATTGGATCTCTTTGAAGTACATCCTTGGAAGAATATTGATGATGCTAATTACTACAGGCAGTTAGTTGAAAAAGGACGAACATATGATTTTCTGTTGGGCCTGAATGATGTTTTTGAAGAAGTAAGAGATAGAATTATGGGTCTAAAGCCCCTTCCATCCCTATTTGAAGTCTTCAGTATGGTTAAGTTCGAAGAAAGTCGGAGACACCTCACCCAGGGTAACCAAACTCCAGTTGATGGCTCAGCTTTAGTCACAAGGGGTTCCCAGACATCAGAGAGCTCTAAAAGAAAAGGGAACAAGTGGTGCAATCATTGTAACAAGAAAGGCCACACCAGAGATGAATGCTGGAAACTACATGGAAAGCCAACCCATGGAAAACAACAACAACGTCGAGATGGAAAGAGCCACCACACCTCCTCTGAGGAAAGAGGCGATGATGGAGACCGCTTAACCAGAGAAGAACTTCAAATGCTCCGTAAGATGCTTGAAAAGTGAAACATCCTACCTTTAGCCCCTCAGAGTACACGTTTGGAAGTGTTATGGTTCAAGCGGATCACGACACAAGCCCGTGAATTAAAAATTTCAACATAATTACTCGGGTTACTATTCACTGTTTAAATTTCAGATTACAAGTCCAACTTTGAAAAATCATAACTAATTCTACAAAAATCGTATTAAGGTGTTCTAAAATTCTACAGAAAGCTCTTTGAAATATATTTAAGAGAAAAATATCCTATTGGACTTATCCTTGACCAATTCATACAGTTTAATCAATAAATATTACTGTTCATTTGGTAAAATCTGGAACTTTGAGATTCTGTACCTCAACTTTGAAAATTCGTATCTCCTTCTGTACACATCCAATTGAGGTGATCTAACTCTCATTTTAAATCTTGGGATGTGTACTATAAGTATGCCAAATCTTGTGGCTAAACTCATTCATTTGCTAGGTCAAACTAAAGCTACAAACTCACTACCCCAGGACCTACGTTATGCCCCTTAACTACTCTTTACTTTAATTCTTTTTATTTCTTTGACATACATAACTTGGGATTACACTTTCCCATTCATTCTCATACATTTCTATTCATGCCATAAACATTATAATTAAATACTTGGCATCATTGGCATCCAGAACATAGTTTACAAAATAGAAGAATTATACATTCATCAACAGTCTCATCCATTAATAAGAATAATTCTCCGCTTACTTCTTCTTGCTTCTCATGCCATTATTGCCCATTGTTGATTGACCTAAATGGTTGGTTACGAAGGGGTGAGATTCAGGGGAATCTCAATAGCAAATATTACCACATACATGCACAAGATGGATGCTAGTGTATGGTATGTAGTTTTTCATAAACTTAAGTTAACTAGTGACATGCCATCACGCTTTATGCTTGGTATAAAAATGCATGGCCATGGGAAACATATTAAAAATAGCATTTCTAGCAATAATCATCATGTCACAACATCATTCAGACAACAGATACAAACCAACACATAAGCATACCACATCAAGCACATAAAGGGTAAGTTCACTACCTTGCACCTCAAGCTTTCCTCTTGCTTTTCTTTTGATTCCCTTGACTTCCCAACCACAAGGGCTTTCAGTCAATATCATCAAACATCCTCTTGGATGTTCCAAGGTCCTAAACATAATCACATGGGTCATACAATCCATTAGGACTAAGAGATTATATAAAGTTCAAGATTAACCTTCTTGAAGCTAACCCTCTTCTCTTAATTTTGGATTGATGTTCTAGCTTTGTAAAATTATTCCCTATCATTTTGATAAAATTTGGGCAGCACTTCCCCTTAGGAAAATGACTTCCCATCATCATCAAACTATCATAAAATCAACATATAACTACCATAAACCAACATAGAGAAGTTTGGAAGCCTTACCTTGGTTCCAAGTCACTTCCCCTCTCTAGAATTCTCTTCTTTCTCTCTCTAGTTTTGATTTTACAAGCGTTTCCCCTCTTAAAATGGTCTTGCATGAAAATGAACTATGGATGGGGGGTATTTATAGGCTTCATACTTTCCATAATACCACACATGCCCTTCTTGAATAAGAGCTCATCCGAGCCCTCCATTCAACCACCTTTCCATGTGTACACATCTTAAGCAACATAGCCTAAGAAGATGACAAGTGTCTTGGTGAGTCATGACTTCAAGAAGCTTGTAGATGCTTCTAGAGATTTCTAGTTCCCTCTAGGTTCTTCTATACTCTTCTTGATTACTCTAGATTCTTCTAACAACTTGAAGAATTCCTTTCATGCCCATTCATCAACTTGGCATTAAAATAGGGAGGAAATAAATGGAAAATTCGTGTAAAAATATTTCCTTAATTATTTCTCCACTTATCAAGCCAATCTTGCACCGTATCGGATATTTTTCGGGTCCTAACTTACCCTGTATCACAAGGACATCTTCTTCTTAAAATTTTGGCCAATAAAAGGTACATATATGGTACCATTTTGGAGGAGCATAGATGAAAATAATTAGCTTTGCTGACAGGGTACTTGACCTTACTGAGTCACGCAGTAGAAATTTCACTTGTAGATAAAGGACTGTCTAAAATATTCTCATACTGCGTTCTGATTTTTATGCTGTCCATTTCACTCGTATTGAGAAGGAAGATCACTTGACTAACAATCCTCCCGAAGAAAAGGATACCTCTCACAAGTCGTGGTTAAGAGATGATGCACGGCTTCTATTACAACTTCGTAACTCTATTGATAGTGAGATCATGCCTTCTATTACTCATTGTGAATTTGTTAAAGAACTAATGGATTATTTGGCACTTTTATACTCAGGTAAGAACAATATCTCTCATATTTACAAGGTTTGCAGATCTTTCCATCGGTCCGAGATGCCGGGTGACCGTTCCCTAACAGCCTTCTTTATGGATTTTAAAAGCACCTATGAAGAGCTCAATATTCTTATGCCTATTTCTAATGATAGGAAAGTTAATATGTCTCACTGAAAGCAAATGGCCACCATGAGTTTTCTGACTCCATTACCACCTCGGTATGCGGCTACTCGATCTCAAATTTTATCTGGAGCTGAGATCCCCTCTCTTGAAAAAGCTTTCTCTTGTGTATTGAGAACTAAACAGAACCCTTCATCAGCTCCCATTACACCTACTAGTGCATTACTCAGTCGAGGCCATAATGACAATCAAGGGCCCCGTAATCGTAGTGGTTCGAAAGCAGGGGGTACTAATCAAGAGCCTAAGGAAGTGATATGTTACTACTGTAAGGAACAAGGACATACTAAACGTACGTGTTGTAAGCTGTAAAACAAATAACAACGAAAAAACTTTGCACATGTGGCCACAACAGTCAATGACACGGTTACTATTTTGGCAGCTGGGTATGCTCAATTAAAGTCTACAAATCCCCCCGTGAGCACTGCTATTGCAACAGGTAATGAGGCTACTGCTCTTGTCTCTTCTTCCTCCAAATGGATCATAGACTCTAGTGCTACTAACCACATGATAGGTAACCGCCATCTCTTCTCCAATCATAATTCTCATGACAACCCTTCTAATATCACCATTACAGATGGTTCCCATTCTCGTGTCCTTGGATCTGGCACTGTTGAACTTACTTCTATTAATTTAAAATCTATACTCAGTGTCTCTAATCTTGCTTTTAACCTTTTGTGTCACATCCAGCATTATGATAATTAGAGATAAGAAATATTCTCAAATTATTGAGGATTAAAAATGATAAGGAGAAGTCAAAGGATTTTGGTGGAAAATAATTACAGTAATTTTCCAAGCCAATTATAGGAAATTGACTAATTAAGGAAAATTGGTCAAATGTAAATAAGGAAAAATATTTCCGAACCTTGAAAATTAAGGAAAATTGGTCAAATGTGACAATCATTGAGGGAGATGATTGCTCCCAGACAATTTGAACAGTTCAATAAAGCAGTGGAAGCTTGCCGAATCACGAAAAACAGCTTCAACCATCACCTAATGGTCAAGACAACTCCCGGAGTAGAGAAGGGAGGTCAAGGAGGTCAAGGTGTTACCTCGTCTAACATGAATAAGAAGAGGAAACAACCCTGGAATAACCGCAAGAACAAGAAGGGCGATAAAGCACCGAAGGGCAAGGAGTGTCCTAAGTGTGGCAAGAATCACAGTGACAGACCGTGCATGGCTGGGCAGAATGTTTGCTACACCTGTGGCAAACCTGGACATTTCTCAAGAGAGTGCCCACAGAACACCGAGCAGGCAAGACCATACACCCAGGGCCGAGTGTTTGCCATCATAAGAGAAGAAGCCCAGAAGTCTCCGAAGATGATCCAAGGTACGATCATGATTGACAATTCTCTGGTGATTGCAATGTTTGATTTGGGTGTTAGTCATTCTTTTATTTCATATGCCTGTGCGGAAAGACTTGGCTTGAGTATAAATACATTGCCATATGATATACATGTGTCTACCCCAACGCAGAGTAGGGTAGTTACGTATGATGTGTGCCTGAACTGTATAGTTTGTTATGAGCACTATTGCACTGCTATAGATTTGATATGCATGCCTTTCCATGAGATGGATGTGGTGATTGGATTCAATTGGTTGTCATCCCACAATATCCTAATGGATTGTAAGAACAAAACCTTAATCTTACCTACGAGGGATTTAGAGTTGAATCTGGAAGTTAGATTAAACTTCATTACGGAAGCCCAAACGGGCAAATGCTTACGAAAAGGCTGTCAAGGATTCCTTGTTTTCTTCTAGGTGCAGGTCGAAGTTGAGGAAGGGATAGGAGAAATCCCAGTGGTTAGGGAGTTTCCGAAAGTGTTTCCGATATAGATCGCAGGTTTACCCCCAGACAGAGAAGTAGAATTCACAATTGACATAGTACCTGGAGCAGGACCAATTTCTAAGGCCCCTTATAGAATGGCTCCTAATGAAATGACAGAACTTAAGAAGCAGATAGAGGAGTTACTTGAAAAAGGTTTTATTAGACCAAGTGTGTTGCCCTGGGGTGCTCCAGTGTTGTTTGTCAACAAAAAGGATGGTAGTCTAAGGCTGTGCATAGACTACAAGGAGTTGAACAAAGTCATAGTTAAGAACAAGTATCCGCTCCCTAGGATAGATGATCTGTTAGACCAGTTGGCTGAAGCCAGTGTATTCTCTAAGATTGATCTATGATCTGGCTACCACCAACTCAAGATTAAGTCTGAAGATGTCCCTAAAACTGCGTTTAGAACCCGATATAGGCACTATGAATTCTTAGTGATGCCGTTCGGATTGACGAATGCACCTGCGATATTTATGGACTACATAATAGGATTTTTTGTCCTTACTTGGTTCAATTTGTGGTCATATTCATTGATGACATCTTAGTGTACTCCAAGTCTCTAGAAGAGCATGAGGAGCATTTGAGGATTGTCCTAAATACCCTGAAAGAGAAACAGCTGGTGGCTAAACTTAGTAAGTGTGAGTTTTGGCTCCAGGAAGTCTGATTTCTCGGCCATGTGATTTCCCGAGAGGGAGTGGCTGTCGACCCTAGTAAGATTAAGGCAGTACTCAACTGGAAGAGACCTATGACGGTGACTGAGATCAAAAGTTTCCTCAGACTAGCAGGGTATTACAGAAGATTCATCCAGGACTTTTCTCGAATTGCTCTCCCACTGACCCAGTTAACCAGGAAGAACCAGCCATTCTTGTGGGATGAGAAGAGTAAGGCTAGTTTTCAGGAGCTGAAGAGGAAGCTGACTTCTACTCCCGTACTTATACTTCCCGATCCTTCACAACCGTATGTGGTTTACACAGATGCTAGCAAGCAAGGACTGGGATGTGTGCTTATGCAGTAAGGGCGGGTAGTATCCTACACCTCACGCCAGTTGAAATCTCACGAGGAGAAGTACCCGACCCACGACTTGGAGTTGGCAGCGATAGTTTATGGACTGAGGATATGGAGACACTATCTGTATGGAACAACCGTAGAATTTTTTTGTGACCACAAAAGCCTCAAAAACCTCCATGACCAGAAAGAGTTGAATATGAGACAATGAAGGTGGATGGACTTACTCAAAGATTATGATTTTTAAATTAAGTACCATCCAGGCAAAGCAAATGTAGTCGCGGATGCCTTAAGCAGAAAGACAGTACAGGTAGCATCGCTGATGATCAGAGAGCAGAAGCTGGTAGAGGATTTCAGAGATTGGGGTCCTCTATATCAGATGCAGTTAGTAGAAGGAAATAGAGGTAAAACCCAGTTTACAGCCCTGCTCAAAGATCAAATTAGAGAAGCACAGTGATGAGAGCCTTTCGTCGTTCGCCTTGGGGTTCTCAATCAAAAATAAATCCAAGCTATGCAGTACAGTGCAAACTCAGGTCGTTTCACTTTTGGAAGCCTTTATTAATTACCTAAGCTAGACTAAATGCCATACAATGTAATGAAATGGGGTTTTGGGTTTTTAAGATTTAAATGAATGGAGCCTAAACTAAATGCAATGAAAACAAACCTAAGATACTATATTTTTGGTGTTTTAAGATAATGATGATGGAATGGAAATGAATGATAGGAAATCTCTTGAAAATGGTTTTGATGGCAATCATAGTTCACTTAAAATATTGGGAGTTTCACAAATCCATTAGGTTTTTTTAATAAGAACCTCATTAACTCAATGAGTCCAAAGCTTACATTAATGAACTCATTAATGAAAACTTTGTTTAGCTTCCCTAATGTGTAATTTTGGAATGATCATGTAATTGGCTTAATGTAACACACAATCAACTCAGTACCGAAACATAACCATGCAAGATAGGAGAGAATCATGAGAGTTACAATAAGCATATATGCAACTACATATATTTAAGCACAATGTTCAACATCAATCAATCCAAATTACAGAAGTTAATCACTAACCAATGATTATAGAATCAATCCCAAGTTCCTAACTAAGAAATTACAACTCCTAGACCTAGAAAGCCATAAATCATAGCTAAAAATTGCAAACTGAAAATAAACTCCCCTTTGAAGTCTGGAAACTCATGCCACTCCACCATCTTCAAGAGTTGATAAACCCTAGCCCTCCATAGCTTCAAGAAAAACTCCAACTAGAGTGAATCTGTCAACCATAGCAGCTGGGAATGGAAGGAAATGAGATGGAGTGAAGGAAAGGTGAAGAAAATGGATGGGGAAGAAGATGGAGGTGGAGAGGCAAGAAGATTAGAGAATAGAGGTGTTGGAGATGATAGAATGGGGTGTTAGGTCGAAAATAGGGTTTCTAAGGGCTTGAGGGGTCAATCTGGGTCGGATCATATGAGTAGAGTGTCACACCCCAAGTTTTAGGCCTAAGAATACACAGATTAGCCTAAGATAGGTAGGCTACTAAATCCCTATGAGCAGGAGTCCCAGAAATATAAAAGGAATGTTGAAGGGTTTTAGGGACTAAACTGTAAATAGAGAAAGTTCTAGGGACTAAAATGTAAAGAAAGATAGAGGCTCCGGTGAAGTCTTGAGGCCCAAAAATCAGAAAAGAGGTTAGTTTAGACCAAGGTTATGATAGAGGCCATAATAGGGTGATTTATAAGGTTTACTTGACCAAGGGCAACACTGTAATTTTGGAAAGTTTCGGGCCAGGAATGGGTAAAAATGGAAGTAATACCCAAAAAATTCTAGAAAATTCCAGAAAATGGAAAATGACATTTTAAGGCCTGCATATGGGGAGAAATGACGAAAAATGCCCTTGAGTTGCCTTAAAAGGAATTTATAAGTTTATGGCTTATTTTGAAATGTAAAGGTAGATTTAATTGTTTGGGTCATAAGGAAACCTCAGAAAGTTATGATAAAAATGGGGATGTATGATCTAAGAGGCTATAGAATTTATAAAATTAGTCTCAACCCTTGAAGGCCAGCAGAATGGCTTTAACATTTTTAAGGTCAGAACTGCAGTTTATGGGTTTGTTATGGGAAATTTAAAAAGAAATACTTATGGTCTAAGTTATGATCTGAGAAAATTCATAGATTTTCTACAGAATTAAATGAATTTTATGGTATAAATAGATAAATTTTTAGAGTTCAAGATGGAATAAAATGCTCCAGTCAAATGTTAAATAATTAATGTCCCTTAATTAGGAGACAAAGTTAGAAAATATCTCAGATATTTTGAGGAAGACAAGTTCAACTTGAATTCTCTTCTTCTTTCCTATGTGCTTCATTTATGAGGGTGATGAGTCATCATATGAGTCACCAGAAGATATTTTATTAATTATGGGCAGTAGAAAAATTGAATGCATAACGGGTAAGTGTTTAGATTTGACACCTTATGTTTATACCAATTAACTTTCCTTGCGAAGCATTTGGAATCACTTTGAAGGCTACAATTGATGAAAAATCAAGTTTGAAAATTTTCATTTACGGGTTACTATTCATTGTCACCTTAAAATGTGACAAACTTCGAAAATTCATAACTAATTGTAGAAAAATTGAAATTGAGTGATTCCAAGTTCTCTACAAAAGCTCTTTGGATAAAATTTTGAGAAAAATAGTTTTCTGAACTGATTGCCTTGAAATTCGAGCTCAATTTCCTTTGAAAAAGTTACTGTTCATTTGGTCATTTTCGGATTTTACTGTATTTTTGCCTAACTTTGGAAAGGCATAACTTTCTGCTCGGTTATCGGAATCGGGCAAACTACCCCTCATTTTAAATAGAAACATCAGATCTCTTTGCTTGCCAAATCTTATGACCTAACTCACTCGTTTGATAGGTCAAACTGGAGCTACAAACTCACTGCTCCAGGACTTACGTTTTATCCCTTAACATCTCTTTAATTCTTTTATTTCTTTCTTTGGCATACATAACATGGCCTTACTCTTTCCCGTTCATGCTCATACACTTTCATTCATGCCATAAATATTATAATTAAATACATGGCATCATTGGCATCCATAACATAATTCACAAAATAGTAGAATTATACATTTATCAACAGTCTCATCCATTAACAAGAATAATCTCCGCTTACTTCTCCTTGCTTCTCATGCCATTATTGCCCATCATTGATTGACCTAAATGGTTGGTTAGGGAGGGGTGAGATTCGGAGAATCTCAGTAGCAAACACTACCCATAAGCATGCAAGACATAATGCACATGCATGACATGTTATAACATTAACACATGAATGCCATGGAAAGTAAGCTAAAGCATTTCATGCTTCCATAACATATTGCCAAGGCAAAACATAACATAAACTTGCAAACATAACTTTGCAAACATTTCATCATAGCTTAGTCACATCATGGCAACACAATCACATCATGCAAGCATACATATCAAGCACACAGTATAGGTAAGTTCACTACCTTGTAACATGGCTTCCCCTTGCTTTCCTTTGGTTTCCTTGTCTTTCCAACCATGTGGACATTCCGTCAACATCACCAAACATCCTCTTGGATGTTCCAAAGGTCCTAAACATAGTCACATTGATCATACAAACCATTAGGACCACTAGATTACATAAAGTTCAAGACTAGCTTTCTTGAACCTCAACCCTTTCTCTTAGTCTTAGGGTTTTCTTTCCACTTTTCTAACATAAATCTTATCATTTCCCATCCTTAAGATCCATTTCTTGTCAATTAGGACCACTTTAGATGGCCTTAGATTCAAGAATACCAAATCTGGAAATTTTGCTTCGCGGGTACTGTTCACGCAGAATTTCCAGAATTTTTGCTCAACTTTGAAAATTCATAATTAATTCTAGAAAAATCCAAATTGAGTGCTTCCAAGTCTCACTGAAAGATCCTTAAGTTAAATTTAAATGAAAATAGTTTCAGGAACCAGTTCTACGCCGAACAGTACCGGAACTGTACGGAACTCGAAACTCTTCCAAAAGTTCAACACTGTTTCCAGATTTCAAACCCTAACTTTGAAAAATCACCATAAATCGTACACATATCCAAATGAAGTGTTCTACCTATGGATTTAAAGCTCACAGAGTGTACTTTAAGCATGCAAAATTTCAGAATCAGATACGCACAGTAACTAATCCGAAATAGGCATAAAATCAGGTGCTATAACCACCACATACCGTGTTTTAGAGTTTGATCTGGCTTGGAACCACTTGGCCTTTCTTTCTCTCCTCTTCTTTCTCTCTCTAGAAACCATTTTGCAAGAGCTTCCCCATGGATTCCTTATGCTTGGACGAAATGGTAGGGAGGGGAGGGGGTATTTATAGAAAAACAGACTGAATCTGGACCGTTGATCTTAAAAATACGTGGCTCGATCTGGACCGTCCATTTTCTCTTTTGATCTTACGGTGACAAGTGTCCTATGACATCATGCTTACCTCATCATGATGACATCATGCTTACATCATCAAGCCACATGTCTTTAATCCGACCGCACACGTGCCTTGCATCCGACCGTACACGTGTCTTCCATCTAGCCGTACACGTAATATTTTCTTTTTCTCATCTAACCGTACACTTGTCACTTTTATGTCCTTTCATCATTTATGGCATTAAAATAGGGAGAAAATAAATGGAAATTCGTGCAAAAATATCTCCTTAATTATTTCTCCACCTATCAAGCCAATCTTGCACCATATCAGATTTTCTTTTCGGGTCCTGACTTACCCTGTACCACCAGGACATGTTCTGACACTATTTTCTCATCTTATAAGTACATATATGGTGCCACCTTAGAGGAGCATAGATGAAAATAATTAGCTCTACTGACAGGCTACTTAACCTTACTGAGTCATGCAGTAGAGATTTCGCTATAATGGGTAGACAAAAGATTGTCTAAAATATTCCCATACTGCGTTCTGATTTTTATGCTGTCCATAAATATCTTCTGGTGACTCAGCATGATGACTCGTAGGTGTCATGATTACGCTTGATGACTCAGCATGATGACTCGTCGGTGTCATGATTACGCTTGATGACTCAGCATGCTGACTCAGCATCGTCATGATGGCTTTTAGATATTTTCTTTGGTTTTGTCTCCTATTTAGGGGACAAAATTATTTAATATTTGACTGGAGCATTTTATTCAATCCAGAGCTCCAAAAATTCATCCAAAAATATCATAAAATTCCTCATATTCTAGAAAATCTGTGAATTTTCTCAGGTCATAACTCAACCTATAGCCCCACTTAAAAATCATTCTTTAAAATGCCTTTTTTGGGCACAACTGGCTTTTAAGTATTCTTAAAGCCATTTTGCTTGTCTTCTAGGGATGAGACTAATTTTATAATTTTCTACAGTCTCTTAGATCATACATCCCCATTTTACCATAATTTTCTGAGGTTTCCTTATGACTCAAACAATTAAATCTACCTCTACATCTTAAATTGAGCCATAAACTTATAAATTCTTTTAAGTTACCTCAGGGGTATTTTCATCATCTCTCTTCACAAAAGAGTCCTAGAATATTATTTCCATTTTCTGGGATTTTCTTAGAATTTTCTAAGTACTTTCCATTTTTACCCCTGATGGCCGTAACTTTCTGAATTTACGGTTTTACCCCTGCTTAGGCTCAACCTCATAAAACAATCTCTTTGAGGCTTCTAACTTAACCTTTGGTCTGTATCTAGCCTCTTTTCTCTTTCTGGGCCTTTGAGACTTTACTGGAGCCTCTAACTTTGATTACCCTTTAGCCCCTTAAAACATTCACTTTGCAGTTTAGTCCCTAAAACTGCTTTAACTTTCTTTCTCATCTTTAGGACCTCTACTAAAAGGGGTCTGGTAGCCTATCTCATTTAGGCTATTTCTGATACTTCTAGGCCAAAAATCAGGATGTTACAATTCTCCCCTCTCAAAAGAATTTTCGTCCTCGAATTCGAGTCCAAACCTCTATTCTTACCTTAATGAGGTTAACTAAGGAGAATATCCCCACATTATACTACAATTTTGACCTCTTCAACTTTTCATTATACTCATTTTCCAGGTTTCAACCATGGTTCCATACTTACATAACTTGTCGTTCTATACTTTTCTGTCATTTACATGAGCATGGCCTTTGCTTTTAAGCATTTTGTCACCACTGCTCACCTTCTCCTCTCCTTTAGGCTCATTCCTTTCATAATAATACCATGACATGTGCCTGTCTTCATGGTATTTTACTACACCATGGCATTTTGGGTTCTCTTAATACAACCTTTATCTATTCTTTGCTGTATACCCTGCCATTCCTCTTTACTTTAAGGGCATATCTCCTTTCTTTCATTCATTGACTAGAACAGAATTGAGCTCAGTCTAATCAACAATAAAGGTGTCTGGAACAAGTCAGGGTACTCTCTCTATATTAGTCCACCGCTGAAGGAGATTTCACTATCTTAAACTCATCTCTGGTCATCGTCTTCCCAAAGAGGTACTGTACTCTTACCTTACCTTATGGCTCGACACTTTCTCTTAGGCTTGGTCTTCCGACCTTGGGAGCTACTGCGCTCTACCATAAGCCTTTTCAGGATCCATCATGACCCTAGAATACTATCATCAATCTGAACCATCTTAGGATCTCTAGGAGACTCTAGACCATAGAGTTGAGTAATAAAATAAGTCACCTCCACTCAGCTAGTAACTTGACTGATTATTCCCCAAGACTGATCACAGATATCAGTATTGTCTTCTTAGGCCTTACTCAATCCTTTCTGTCAACTCTTGGAATTCTTAGCCTTTCCATATTTCTTTAGCCCTTAGTTTTAGCTTCCTTAGTCACTTTCCTTTCTTTGTGCCTTTCGAATTCCTAGGCACTGGCTCATCTCTAGGCTTATTACTTGCCATTGTATCAATGCCAGCCTGTCCTTGTCTTAGGACTCACACGTCCTTGCTGTCTCTTATTATTTGGACAGCTTCGGGAGAGGACTTATATCACACATTCTCATTATCCCTTCAGTATCTTGTAGTACCCTGTTAAGCTCAAGAGCATCTGTTTGCATATCACGCTTCTATGTTTAACCCGTTTCACTCTCTCTCTCTGGGGTAAGGTTCGTCCTGTGCCTTGCCTCGGCTGCTTCTACTTTTTTCTTGTGGGAGGACAAATTGCTTTAATG